>NW_019384646.1:27373-44148 GCF_000671375.1 Centruroides sculpturatus | reverse complement strand
ACAAATTTTAGTTTTATCCGAAGTTAAACATTTGTCAATTTTAATTTAAAATACTCGTATATTACATATTTTTTTTTATTTTAAATTAAAACTGACATATTAATAATATTTAAATATTATTAATACCTATCAGTTTTAATTTAGAAATAATGTATAAAATGCATTTAAATTGAATTCTTTTATTTTTATTGCATGTATTCAGCCATTTAACCAGAATAAAATTTTATTATTTTATTTGTAAATTATATAAATTAAATCTTACGACAGCTTGATGCGCATTGAGATTTGAATTTTTTTTCTTTATTATTCTAAAACGTATAGAATTTTTTTTCTTTTTTGTATTATAAAAGATATTTATTCGTTATAATATAACACAGATACAACTGGTAAATAATACTGAAAATTTTGTGAAGCATATAATATCTGTGGTATTATAATAAGTGAATATTTTGGCGTTTTTAATATATTATATTATTGAAGTTTAATCAGAATACTATAAGTGTTGAAACACGTTTTGATGCTCCAACAGGCATTTCTGTTTACACTAAACATAATATTTCACTTCACTTCAATTCAAAATGTAATTAGGCGACGTATGAGATCATAACAAGCAGTTACATATTACTAAATAACTGGGCAGAACTTGACATATGAACATACCATGTTTTGACCAAATATATTTCGTGTTTTCCTGACCGATACTCAAAAATAATCAATTTTAATGAGTCTGAAAACCTTATTTTTGACCGGTCTGAGACTAGACACTTTGAAGTATTTTTCAGAATAATTTTCTTTTGTTTTACCAAATGGTTCCTTCGTACTGTGTCAAATTTCAATTAACGAATCACCGCACGACTCTGAACCCGAAACGGTCTGTTACAAGAAGCTGAAGATTTTCATTTGAAGAAAGTAAATGCAGATTATAAACACAAGGAAAAATATTAACGACAGTTTTTGATCTCCGATAGTGCTTACCGATACCCAAGTTACAAAATACTATTTTGGACGTAGCCTATAATTTCCCTGTTCGTAACTATACGTCTAGGAAAACTATACGTGGCATGAAGGTGTAGGAAAAAGAGGAGCCAATAAAACTGCTTCTTACGTCATGTACTTATTTTAAGACTCTACCTACAACTGTAAAGCCTGTAACTTTTTATAGTGATACTTATCTCGGGAAAAATCGTAACTTGCACCTAGACACAATATTTAACGTTCCTATGAGATCTGTACCTTTTGAGTTTATTGACCACAAAGTTTTAATTTCTGGTCACACACATACCTGAAATGTGACAGGCGAGCATGCACTAATTGAACAAGCTAAGGGAAAGTTTGGAATTGACATCCAAGTACCACAGGACCAGTACCGATTTGTTCGAGGAATAAGAAGAAAAGAAGTTTGTTGTTGAAATGACACAAGAAAATTTGCGCTTTTTTTTTCAGCCTTCACAAGCAAGCTGTTGTAAATGTCACTAAACACGTGGACGATATTAAATTCATTTGGTTACAGACCTTGGTGGGTCAGGTACAGAGTGAAATGCTGGTAAAAGGTGAACCAATTGGAGAAAGAGTTTCTTATTGTCTTTCTAAAAAGACGTAAAATTCAATTATTCGATTATTCTTCAATCTACAAGTGGCCTTATAAAGCAAAATATAAAAATCTCTTCAATTTCGTGACGTTCATTAAGTCACATCTACATTACTTCTATCACAATCTTAAATGCACCAATCAAAAAACCTGGTTTTCGTACTTTTAACACAGGGATTATGTTTTATAAGCCGGATTAACGGGGGTTCCATTATATATTGTTGCTACAGGTAAAAACATGTCTAGAATGGTTGTTCGAAACCTGGTAAGTCTTTTCATCTTACAAACACTTATAAGGTTTCGAGCAAACTCGTCATTTATCATTATTTTATTCGCATTTCTCTGCAAATAACAATTAATCTATGGTCCAAATTTAGGAATATATTTGAATTCGTCAACAACAATATATTCTCAAGTCTGATTTAATACATACTCTTAAACATTTTACATCAATTTTCTAAAAAAAAAACAACAGGATTTGCAACTTATGTCTTGGTCTAGCGCTATTGAAATTAATTTTGGACGTTTTTCTACGTATACGAACGTCTGAAAGATATCTGAAAAATAAAGAAATTTGACTCAGAATTATAGAAGTTGACGAATCTCTTCAGTATAACTGTTATGACCCTCATAAAATAAAATTTTACTGATAAATATTACAACATTATCTTTCTAATAAAGATAACAGAAATGCAATATTCATAAATGTCAGGTGAGGAATCTGTTTGATGTTCATCTTCTTACTTACTCGTTAGATGGGGGACAAAGGTTTACTATTGTAAAGCTTCATAGATAATGAGCATACTTAAACAACACTTACGTAAAAAATAGAAAGATAAACTCCATAAAAATACAATAGTAACTTAAACATAATGAAATGTTCATAGGTAAACTTGCTATTTCTGAATTCATCAAACCCCCTTTTGTTTAATTTCAATTCTAATTTATTAGATAAATTCCCTTCCATTCAAACATGGAAAGCCATCCGCATCTTTACTTTTTAAAAGCAGGACACTTGATGAACTTCATTGAATTACCAATAGTACAGTAATAAGTGCTGCTTATTTCTTTATTTCTTTGTATATCTGGATATATTATTTGTATAACTTATACCAATTATATCTAGATTATCTTGCACAGAAAAGATCAATCTCTATGTCAGCATTATATAGTTTAGTGCACGCTACTGTGCAAAATACATTATATTTCAAAGAATATTGATTGAAGAAAAATATAGAAAGAAATTTTTACTTTACATATTTGTCAAACTATTTTCAGCTCTGTTGATTTTAAAACAAGTGACCCTTCAGTGGTAACTTGTTTCAAAATAAACAGAGCGCATGAATCATGAAGACATTTTTTTCTAATTTGCATGTTTAATAAACAGTTTATTATAATATACGAGTAGTGCAACTATAAAAAATTCTATCCTCCATGTCATGTAAAAATTATCTTAATATATCATCTATAATATTCAAATGTCATAATGTGAAAAGAGCCTACAATTTGAATTTTTTTCGCTTTATATTAATGATAAATGATCTAGCAACTAGAAAGTTTGAAATTATAGTTTTAAAACACTCCACCTTTATAAAATGATATAAGTTATTTTCTTTTATCAAATTGGAAGATATTTTTAAATATAAAGAATTATTTATACGTGTTTTTCATGTAAATATATATAATCTGGTAAATAAAACAAGCAATTTTTTTTGTAAAGAAACGAATACATTTAGAATAATTTATTATATATTGACAACAAATTTATGAAATATTCGAAGATTAATAAGTTTTTTGAAAAATAAGGCAATAATATTTTTACAAATATACATTTTACATTTTATTCCTCTACATCTACGCACAGACACACACACTTACACAACTTTTTTTTTCTTTTCTTTTTTTAACGAGAGCTTTTAAAGTTTCATATTTCAAAAGGTTTAAATAAAAATCTAGTCGTTATTATATATTTTTCAAATTTCAATATTATAAAATCTATCTAAAAGTAGATACAGAACTTTAAGTGTTTAAATAATAGACTATTCTTTCAGAATTTATTCATTTATTTACAATAGAATTAATAAGAAAATTCATGTTTAAAACATCTTAACTTATAAATAGATTATTCATTTTCTTTTTAAAAATATTATTGTGGAATAATTTTAAATATTTTAAATTACTTTATTTTTTCTCTATCGCTCTCTTACCTTATTTCATTTACTCTATTTTCAGTCTTTCTCAGAGGAACCATATTTGGCAGATACGACAAATCATATCAATTTGCACTCCGTTAACTTACCCTCAATTTTGGAAATACAGTACCTAGATCCCTCTCTGATATAATTGTTCTTTAAGCTAGTCTTTCGGGGGTTGGTTCTTCTATCTTAACATTTTTATTTCTGCAATTAGTAATCTTCTGAATCTAAACTTACAATCCTACTTGTAGCATCAGAATCTTTAGCATCCTTTCAATTTACGGCATGGAACATCCTAAACAACACAAGGAATTTCCCTTGTGTTGTTTAGGATGGACTTTGTTTAGGTGTTAGACACGTGAAGAAAAGTAGAAAACCTGGAAAACTCCACGTGGCCAGCTTGTTGAGAAGGCTAGCGGTAAATTGCCACTTTATATATTCACCCATCCAGCCTTCACATTTAATTAAGAGTCCACGTTTCCATTCATAACCCACTTTATTTCAATTAATTAAAAAATATTTTCGATCGCCGCAAATTATTTTAAAAACACAGTTTTTGTAAAATTATCACAAAGCTTTACATCAAAAAATTATTTTAAAAATTAGATACGTTAACCTAATTATAAATTACATATTTCCTATTAAAATTAAGTTAAAATTTATCAAAAATTCTGATAGAAAATTATTAAAATGTTGTATATAAGACATGGTCTTAGGAGAAAAGACTGCGATACGATGTCATCTTCATCTAGTTATCGTAGACTTATCCAAAAGTTGACTTAATTAATGAAAGTCGACGGGGTGATAATTAATGACGTCAGAAGTTTTCTATTACTTTCCCGTCTCGGTCCATTTGTTAAGTAAGAAAGGTGTAAAATCAATGTTCTTCCATTAGAAAGAGGATTGGGTAATAAACAAAAATAAACTTTTGTATTATGTTAAAATATTAATAAAATTTATTATTTTTCTTCTAGATATACGTAATATATAAATGTAATTTAATATAAATGTGAAATGTTATTTGAATTAAATCAAATCGTGTGTTGCCTAAAAAAGAAATTTTTATTAAATTAACTAGTTTAATTATGACGTTGTAGATAAGATAATTTAATAAAAATTACTTTGGTATAATTTCTAATTAATTTATTATTAAATGATTTTATGACTTTATCATTTAGCTGTGATGTGTGTAAAGGAATTAATGCGTATATTATACAAGAATTCTTGATTAATTAAGAAGTCGATTCAAGACTTACATAACACTATTTCGATATTAATAATAAAATTTATTTAAAACAATAAAAAACAATTTACAAGCAGTAATTTAAGGTGTTGTTGTTATTACTATTGTTTCAGTTGTATGCTTACAATATACAAAATTGTAAGAATAAATTTTTCTAATTGTTGTATATAACACTATTTTAAAGGCTGTAAATAATGTTATAATGCTTGTAATTGGAATAATTCTGAAGCCTATAAGTTATTCCTTTTATTATAAATGATTCTGTTATTAATGTTATAAACGTTGTTGTCAGTGTCGTAATGCTTGTAATTGTTGTATTATTTCAGTAATTAATACTGTTATAATGTTTAAGCTTGTAAGTTATATCTATTTTGAACAATTTGCAAGTTTAATTATGTTTCATAAAATACTTCTACTTGTGAAACAACATTATATGCTTTAATTATATTTTAAGCATAGTTTAACGTATACTTAAAGCATTAATAATGCTGTAAATTATGCAATAATTAAGATAATCATATACTAAATACAGTAACATTCTGGGGTATATTTTATATTCTTTGAGATTATTAAATTAAGCATTTCATTCACTTTAAGATCAAGAATATACTAAACAAACTAATACTTTAACATATTCTAGAACATATAAATTAATCTAGTATCGATTTACAATAAACTTATACATCATTTAATTTATTTTAATAAATAAATTTATTTATTAATAATTTTTATAATAATGTTTCCTGAGGAAGACATTAATTTTCTTTAATCTTTAATGTAATTTTTTCTTATTTAAAACCATTAAATACAATTTAATTGCGCTTATCTCTCGTTTTATTTACTAATCTACTAAATTTGTCAATTTGTCAAATACATTTCCTTACGATTACTAATTTAGTTAGTTTCCCAATAGGAAAAAAAAATGGAAAACTTATGATAGGCATTTATGGAAAAAAAATAAAAATTCTTATCATAAATCAGAGAATGTCATGAAAACCATGTTCAGCAATTAACACAGCATCCAACAATAAGCGCTGTAGTGATAAGGTAAATCTCATTAAGATATTCCTAGTGGAGTGAGGGATGATTTGTTGAGTTATTCTTATTAATTACAGTCAATAAGAGTTAATGGAGAATGTTATCCTTTCACTAGGGATAACGATGTAAAGAAGTAATTAGAAGATATAAGATTACACACGAGTTCTTCAATCTTTCTTATAACTGGAAATGTTATTAATCAGTTCATTGGTTATAAAAGTTTGATGAGAATATTATAAGTTTCCTTATTAACTATGCAGACATTTACCAAAGTTTTAGAAAAATTCCTTAAAATTTGATATCGTGTTCAGCATCTTAATGCGTGTGTAACATTCTAGTTGGTTGTTCACACAGGTTTTATTCTAAAGTTAATAAATCGTAAAATTTTTTTTCTTTATTAACAGAAAAATGTTTTGGATCCATTAATAAACTAATTAATAAAATTACCTACAATAGTGGTTCTTGCTTAAGGCTGTTACAAATATAGGAAAACTCAATAGTCAGAGAGCAATGATCTTTGAAATAATTAGCATATTGAACTAAAAAGATCTCATTTTGCAAGTTTTCAGCAAATATAATTTGTGAAAAATGCAGAAATATAACCTTTCTGGCTACATTTTTCTATACTCGAAATCCTGTATGCTACGACACTTAACCTTTAAGTGTGATTCAAGCATTACATTATGCATGCTTATTTAAAAGGGTCATCTCAAGTACACACGTATCAAAACGTAATTAAATTATATACACATTTAATATTTAATTTAATAATTTTTCTTACCAAATATAATTTTATTTCATTTCATATTCAATTATTATTTATTTATTTATTTAAGTTTTTAAGCTTAACAAATTTACAAGATCCTGTTAGTTCTATAGAAAAAAAAATGATATGTTTATTTTATAAAATAATTTATTTTTGTATATTATTTTGTATAAATCTTTGGATAAAAAGAGGATTTTCTTTCTAGAAATTGAAATTCTTATTTATTTAAAATGTAAGAAATTTAAATATCAAAGAAAAAAAGAATTTCTTTTTTCTTTTCCTTATTCAAAAATTCTCAGTTACTATATTAAAAATAGGTTATTTGAAAGCAAAAAATTTGCATTCTGTAATGGTTTAGTTGAGTTGGTACAATTTCTTATCATTAAAGTTTTCTATTAAACATCAGAAAAAGTAAATATAGAATGAATTTCTAGTAAAATAAGTCATATAAAATGATATATAACTTCATGAAATGTAAATATAATCATTATCTAAGCTTTGAATTATTTATAGAATATTTCTAAGAAGCAAATTTAAATTGTTGCAAACAGTAACTTAATAATAAGCGTGCTGTTGATTTCGATGAAAATATACCTTTAAACCCTAAAAAAAATTAGTATAAACCTAATTATATCCTTTCTCATACATAATAGTTTATAAAATATTAAAATTATTAATGTTTTAAAGTAGTAAAAATAATAATAATATGATTTAAATACTCATTACACATTGTTGTAGCTACTGTAAGGAATAGTAAACACAGAAGAGAACCTTACTGGATAGAAAATATTTTATGTTAATTTAACGATAGAGATATTACGGGAAATAATTTTACTAAAACTTGTATTAAATTTGCTGTTTGATAACAACGGGAGCCAATTTAATTCCAATGTATACAATGCTTAAGAATGATCGCTACTAGTAGTTTTCTTTAAGAATTACGTGACTTGTATGGGTAAATTCTGAAAAATACGATTTGAAAGAACATAAATAGTTAGAACTTTACAGAATATTAAGTATCTTATTCATAATATTTGAAATCTGTTGTTCATTTCTTCGAAAAGTTGAAGTAAATTGTTCATTTTTAATGGAATAAACTGAGAGAGAAAAGAAAAGATAGAAGTATGGTGCAGAATATGATGAGAAGAGGTTTTCATGAGTTGATAACTCATATATTTTATGATCTTCAGCTAGATTTCTGACAGTGAATTGTCATCTCTCTGTTAAATATGAGATTCCTAATAGTTTTCTTATAGTTCCATATCATTAATAAATTTTATCAAAAGTAATAATTTTAGTAATAATTTATAATACTTTTTATATTAAATACAAATCTTTATTAATCTTACAGTGTATTATTTTTAAATTGAGTAAACAAAATTATGTCCTCCAACACCCACTAATATACGGAAAATGCGCCCTTTTTTGCATTTTTCGACATTTAGAAATCCCTTGAGTCCAAAAATGTTAAAACCTTGGGGTTTTTACTTATTTTAACGCTTAATTATATATAATACTTTAAAAATTAATTATTATTCATCTCATTTATGTTATATAATTACTGTAATTATTCGAAATTCTACTGAAATTAGAGACAATTTTCTTCTAATTATAATTAAACTAATTAGACATAAAATCGTAGACAATGAAATACGATAAAATATTCTTTAAATAATTAAAAATTCTTATAATTTATATAATAAACTGATATTAAAAAATTTTTGTAAATATATTATTAATAGGAGAGAGAGCCTACTTAAGAGTAGGCTAAAGAAAGGAAGAGGATAAAGGGATGATAAAGAGGATAGAAGGTCTCAGCAAGGTATAAGCAGATAAAGAGAATCAGAAAGTATGAAAATAAATACAAAATCTATTGAGAAATGTTTGTGTTGTTGTTGTAATTACATAAAGTAACAGCTTCACTTTAAGGATGTAGTGAAAGAGCTTTCCCACTTCATTCTAAAAGTTATTTATTTTTAAAATAATAATTTAAATCTTTATACCTTTTCTAATTATATTAATAAATAATTTCATAATTTTCTGTTTTTTTTTTACTTTTTATTTAGCGAAATTTATTTATTTATTTTAATTACTTTAAAACAAAAATTTATTTAAAAAAAATTTTTTTTGTGGTTTAAACTTTCATTGTTCTGTAATCAGGAATAAAATATCTACTGACCTACAAACTGTTGACTCTTAAGAGCTTCTTACCTGGCTTGATGCCAGGTAAGAAGCTCTTAAGAAACAAAGGATATAGAAACTTTTATATAATGAACACGTGGCACATGTTCTATTGTTACTTTCTCTATAAGTAAATTCATTTCGTGTAGATAAATTTATTTTATAATTAATTAATAAATTATTAATATTTAGCAAATCAAAATATATTTTTAATAAAAGTGAATCGAATTATTACAGAAATTAAAAAAAAATTTATTAAATGCTTGGCATAAATATTATATAAGTTGTCACAGTGATTGATTATACTCAAAACTTAAACAAAAAAATAAATTCTGTCATTAAAATGTTCTTAAGTAAGTTTTTTAAGTCGTAAAACTTGTCTTAATATTTAAGATTACATTAATGAATTATGTAATTATTTTATGATTCTTTTTGTTCAACTTAAATATCACTTTTAGTAAATTTCATTCGTGTTTTTCATTGATTTTATTTTGTAGCAGATCTATTCGTAATGGGCAATATTGGAATTAAAGTTAGAATCAATTGCATATTGTATCTTACTTGAAACAAAGACAAAAAATTTATTAATAATCATCTTGAAAAAATATTACAGTAATTGCCTGAAGAATAGTTCCTGTAAGCTCAGTTACTCGACATTAGATTAAGATTCCTAAATAAGGGATCTGAATCTAATTTCAATATGATTGAGATCCATAATAATTCCCATGAGATCCCATTAAGATTATAATAGATTTCGCTATTTTGGTCTTTTATTGCCTATGGAACCTAAGATCCTTTCATATTTAACAAGTAATTATCATTTTTAAAAATAATGTGTTCCTATTGTTAAGGCTCTTACATATTTACAGAGAACAATAAGAAAACTTCGCATCAACCACAAAGCAATTGGTAGAAATCTTTCAATATTTTATTGTTTTCTTTAAAGTAGTTCAATTAAGGAAAAATATTTATCATTGTTAAAATAAAAAGAGTAAAATTTAGGTGTCCTAAACGCCTATTATTGTGAGGACCATGTGATGCGTTAATCCTGACACAGGAAGGCTTCAATTTAACTTTAATATCTAGAGCAGAGCTTCTAGTTGCTAAGTAGGAGGAGGAAATACGAATAAGAGAAGACCAAGAACTCATAAGTAACGAATCTAAGACTTGAAGAAACATGGAACTACCATGCAACAGGGCAATATCATGCTCAACTTTTTCTCTATCAGATGAGCAGCAATTTTGAGAGAAGAGCTGTGCAATCCTTTACTTAAAGACACGACATAACCATCGTCGTAAAAAAGAAGCATTTGCACTTGCAATAAGCTATTATCATTCATGAAAATTATTTAAATATATCAAATAAAGTAGGATATTGTTTAAGAAACTCTTATCCTTTTGAAAGAAAAATCTCATGAATAATCTAAAGTGGTACTTCAAATATGAAAGAAATCGATCAAACCACTTAGGCTCTGGACTCATATATAAATAAAGAAAAAAGGGGGTATCTATTACAGAGATTTTGACATTTTTAATCGTTATTTTGATCGATTATGATAAAGAGTTATTTTTGCAATACCTTATAAAAATGGAAGAGAATTTCGAGGAATATCATAAGTAGATTTCATAAGATATCAAGTAGAATATCAAAATACTAAATGTAGAAAATTAGCAGTTGAGATGTCCTAATTTTCAATAAATTGTTCGTACTTGGCAAAGTTATAATAAAATTAAAAACTTTAATCTTTAAAACAACTATTTATTTGGATCCTCTCCATTGTAATCGATAGTTAAAAAGTATAAATTACATTATAAATTTTGGAATGAGTTAAATTTCTTTTGTAAATAATTTTTTTTATATATATTTTAAATGTTAATTATTAGAAATTTTCTTGTGTAAATTACACTTTTTTTTTTTTATAGAATTAAATCACTTTTAAGTTAGCCAATATTTTATGATGCAACTTTCCACTGTTTCAAGATAGAAATTTTCTTTTATAAGAAAGCAAATCAACCCATAACTACCTAAATTTAAATATTCTTTAAAATAATGAATTAATGTCAACCGATTTACTGTCTTTACCATAAAAATACAGTAGAGTTGCTTGAATTTTTATAGTATACCTTGTCGTGTAATGATAATTTCACAATTATTTATTCTGCTCCAATACGGTATATCAGAAGTTCGATATATTGGGGATGCACCATACTTTCTAATATTATATTTAGGTCAATGGGATGACGGATGCGATAAAGACAACAGCTTGTACTTGTGAAGTGCAGGTCTACTCAGAGATGTATATAAGCCCATGCAGCTAGTCGAACCCATAATTAATATGTGAAAAGTTTGCAAGTGAATAATAGTTTAATTAAAATTTAGGTTTTTATAATTATTTTATACTCTTAAGGTACAAAACTATCAAGTTATATCATAAGAAAATAAAATTTTGTTCGTTCACGTGCTTATTTTCATCACTTTCTATTGATTAAAATCTTTGAAGATACACCCGTTTATCGCATATACTATTTCAAATATTAAAAGTATTTAATAATTAAAATCTCGTAAAATTTTAAGAGTTATTCAGAAACGTCAAGACAAGAAATATTACAATAATTCATCACTAATCCTTAAATTTGGATAAAGGAACGTCGCAATATTTCACGTATCTATTTATATACTATAGACCTATCTTGAAAAGAAAGTAATTAATGCTTTAATAACATGTTCAAAAAGAAAATTTTAAGATAAAAATAATAAGAACATTCTATAAAATATATCAAATCGATTTTCATCTTAAAAAAATTCTTTTAAATATTAAAAAAAAAACTTTTTTTTAAGTATCTCAAAACATGCTAACGTAAAAACAAACATCAAAACTCAACTTTGTTTTATAAATCTTTAAAGTGAGCCTTATTTTTTTTTTCTTAAAGACTTTTAGATAAAGTTTAAATTTACTATATCTACATGATATTTCACTTTTCTACAAATAGCTAGCCAATGTCTTGAAAAGGCTGTTGTCGAAGGATTTGTTTGCCTCTATTTCTTTATCGATCGTTGATGATCATTGTAAGGAATTTCCAGAAAATTGTTTTTTCTCTCTTCTCTTATCTTTAAACAACGATTAGAATCAATTTACATCAATTCGTTTTATTTATAAAGAATAAATTTACTTTATTTTATCATTTTATCAGTGATAAACCGAATTAAATTAATTATACAGTACAAATTAAAGTTCTTAAAGGTAATATATAGTTGTATATATTGATATAGTATATAATGAAAGCCATAATATCATCTAAAAAAATCTATTTGAACAGGATGTCAACAATCTAGAAAGTAAAATCTCATCGAACAAAGTCAACAAACCAGAAGGAAATGGTCAATTTTCCGTTATGAAGTATTTAATCTTGGAATGTTCGGAAGGGATATATTTTATGTTATTTTATTAAGAATCATTCATTTCGAGTAATAAAATTTAATCAGTAATGTGATAGTTTATGTCTAAAGTTTATAAAAATTCTATATGTCTTTTAGTAAATTATACAGAGGTATAGACACGAATTAAACACGACAGAGATTAACAAACGAATTTGTTAAATTATGTCGCATATCTTATTATATTAACGTTTTTAGTACAAAAATACGTTAAAACAATGAAAACTGTGTCAGTATTATATTTAAATTATACTAGATTTTAAAAAACAGTTTTTAACTTTTATTTAAGTTATTCTTTTCTTTGAAGTTGCTTAATTTGTGTCCGCAACCTTCAAAGAAAGAATAATAACTTTAACTACTTGGCTCTGGTTCTTGGTAATAATAATAACTAATAGTTGTAATAATGGCAATAACAACTACTGGTTGTAATAATGACTTAGATACTGATTCTTTATAGGTTACAGCCAAGGTTAAACCCTCTTGGCTACAACTCCTAATCATTATAATCACTGCTTCTTTGCGACTAGTGTTTACTATTGCTAGTGATAAAGCCAGTGATTACAGTAATCTATTACACGAAATAAATAAGAATTTTTTCATGTAGTATTTCTCTCTTAAAGCTATAGCTTATTTTCATTTTTTTAATTATATTTTGACATATTTTCTTATGCATATTCATTCTATATACTGTATTTTTTTCATGACCTAACTTGTAATAAAAGACAAAGACCAAGACTTAAAATTCAAGACAATGACCCCAGATACAATCAAGACCAAGACAAGATCAATATATATTAAGATATTTGATCAATAATGTGATTGCTATGGAGGCAAAGATATTTTCCAGTTTAATTGCAGTCTCCCAAGCAAAAATTAACAAAGGGACATCACTCTTTAAAAAGTCTCTAGATGGCACGGAGAAACTTTGCGATAACTCTGATAAGGTTACAACAGTAAAAAGACAGTACAATGAACGAAAGAATAGCCTGCAAGAAAGATCCTGCCTGCCAAGTACATTCAAACTCAAGTGTTTAATGCTACACTGGAGATTATTATCATCCAGTTGAAAGTTCGATTTAACGGTCTAAATGAGATTATTCAAACTGTCGTAGCTATATTACCTGAAAATTTGAAAAGAAAGAATATATTCTATTCTATACTATATTCTTCTATATGGATACTTTCCAACAGTTACCACGATGGCTCCTGAGATAGATGAACAGTCGTCGAAAGTTCGGAGTGAGTTTAAATACAGTATAAATTGAAAGACAAAGCCTAGCTAAGTTTTTAATGGTCGAAAATAATTTAATTAAAATTAAATGTTGAATAAACCTATATAATAATTTCTCGATTCGTTTAGAAAATTGAAAACAATAATAATTGATAGATTGCTGTTTTCTTTATTCAATAATACCATTTTTTTATTGAAAAAAATACACTTATATATATACAGACTGAAGATATCGATTACTTCTATATTTTATTCTTTTTTTACATTGTATTTTTTCATATTACAAATGTGTTTTTATATACAATATTATGTTTCATATAAAAATCTACATTTAGAATTTATTACAATATTATTTTTTGTAGCACGTCAGATTGAGGATCCGAATCCAATTTTCTACATGGATTTTTGGGCAGAATTTTATTAATAATATATTATTAATTTATATTTAATTTAATGCATAATATTCTGATTTTTAATGTTTTAATTTTACTTTAGCATTAACTAGATTGAAGCATTTCATCAGTTCTATTAAGTAATTCATGAGGGATTCAAACTGTTGAAAGTTTTCTAAATATTAAATGAATGCAAATGGTTTGAAATAAATGAACTTTATTGTTTAAATTAATTTAAGTAATTGTACATTAATTAATTTTAACTTAATTAAGTTTTAAAATTTTACATTATATAATAAAATATGACATTTTTTTATATAAAGTTTGTGTGATCGAAAGAAAATTTTTTTATTTTTAATTTCTTCTGGGAATTTCTTTTACTATACACTTAATTTATATCAATCATTATTAAGTAACTTTTCTCAAGAGTAATTTAAAAAAAAACTACTTAATTCTATGTAATTAAAAACAATTTTCTTATATAAGAAATTAATTTTGGATGAGTTTTACTAATTTATTATAATATATTCCTAAAAAATATATAAAAAAACTCACGTCTGAGCCCTTCCTGGACTTCAAGCTTTAATTTTAATAGGAGATAAACAGACCCCATTCAAACATACAAGTACACTATTTTTATAATTAAAGTTAATCGCTGATTGTAATTATAATAAAATACAGCATGGAATTCTGTATAAATTCAGTACTTCTAGAACATTTTTATATATTGGTGTATATTTCTAATCATTTACGGTCAACATAATCTTAATAGAATAACATTCCGAGCCAGTAGAGGATGTGAAACAAGATGTAACAACACCTGCTGTGGCAATAGATATACACTACAACACTTCTATAGTTTAGATTTATTTCTGACAAGGATATAACGTTTAGTTGATATCTAATATAACAGAATGTTATTGGATTCTTTTAAACATATGTATTAAAAACATAAGAATTTTTAATATAATAGAAATTTTCTAAATAATTAACCTTATATCGAGCGTATCGCTTTTATCTACCATTTACCTTTCGATTAACATTGTAAAGTATTATCTAATTTATCTAGAAATTAATTTTATAAAAATATCAGATAATTATATAGCTAAATATCTGAATTATTTCGAAAATGGACGATGAATACGCTTGATTTCCGTTTGACAATTTGATAGAAATCGTTAAAATTAGATGACAGAAGCCAATTCAGCAACATTACACCATTTTCGAGGATTTATTATTAATTACATTTGTTTATGATCAAAACCTTTAATTTTCATTAAATATTTTAATATTATAAAAGCTTTCAAGTCCAACTTATTTAAAAATTTATTATAATTTTGATAATAAATCTCATCCTTACCTATCATGATACTCAATTAACGGATCAACTCTATGTAATTTAATTAAATATAATAATGATATTGTATATATTAAGAAAGTTTAATTTTGTTTTCTACATAATCATTTATAAATATTTAAATATTCTTTCATATATTAATGATTCTAAATGCTTTTGTATAGTGTATACAGTAATTGTTTCCACATAGAATATGATGATAAAATAGATGGGTAAATTAATAATTATTATTTATAAAACATTTTAAAAATTTGATAAAACATCTTTTTATTATTATTATTATTTTTTTAAATAAAATTAGGGATAAATGTCTTCGGGGATAAGACATTAGGGATTTTACATCCATCGAAGCTTTCAAAATTAATTGAAAGTCGACTTCATCCGGATGTAGGCCTTTATGGATGGTTGAATTATCGATTACATCTTTAATATCTGAGAAATTATACAGAAAAATTTTCATAAAAAGCAAGAGGAGCTTAATTGAAAACATTATTTATTTATTATTACTATTATTTATATTAAGCTAACTTATATAAATTATGCTTAACTTACAGAAAGATTTTTGTATTTTAAATCTTGTTTTTTTGGAATTTACTGTATTTTATTATTATCTTTCTTTCTTCCTTTAAACAACATAATTATAACCTCGTGCTTTTTTTGGCATTGTTTTATATTTACATAATAAATAAGTGAGTAAATTTTCTCAGAAACTTTACTCTTTATTATAATAAATTATTCATAAAAGAGATTTAAAATAGAAAAAAAATGCTTTAATTTATTATCTAAAAAATCATTAAAAAGACATTTACTTGTAGAGCCTATCAATATTAATTTCTTATGAAGTTTATTTTTTTAATTATATAATTCTTTGTTTTCATTGCTGACATTTATTAGGATATTTTTAATCTTATTTATGACACGACAGTAAACTATTTTAAGAATAATTAAGTTGAGATTGTTAAAAACCTTTTGCAAAAGTGAATTTTCTTTATTAGACTTTATGAAAAGTAATATGCAAAGTTATAATTGCACTTAACTCATTTACTTTATGGGTAAAGCAATAAAATCTGCTTGTTGAATTATTCATGCATTTTTATTAACAAATGTGATAAATAGTTAAAGCATTGTTTAAGAAACTCAAAAAGTTCTCAAGTTTTTTTTTAATATTATACGAGAATATGTAATGTAGCCCAATGGTTCTTAATTAACCAGGGGTCCACGGACCCTCAAAAGGTCCTTAAAAAGTTTTCAAGTGTCTTGAAAGGGTCGAAATCAAGTTATTATCTTAATTTTGTGTGAAATTGTTAATTATCGTTTAGAAAGAAGCACATATATATTCATTCATATC
>NW_019384646.1:0-26006 GCF_000671375.1 Centruroides sculpturatus | reverse complement strand
ATAGTTTAATTAAAATTTAGGTTTTTATAATTATTTTATACTCTTAAGGTACAAAACTATCAAGTTATATCATAAGAAAATAAAATTTTGTTCGTTCACGTGCTTATTTTCATCACTTTCTATTGATTAAAATCTTTGAAGATACACCCGTTTATCGCATATACTATTTCAAATATTAAAAGTATTTAATAATTAAAATCTCGTAAAATTTTAAGAGTTATTCAGAAACGTCAAGACAAGAAATATTACAATAATTCATCACTAATCCTTAAATTTGGATAAAGGAACGTCGCAATATTTCACGTATCTATTTATATACTATAGACCTATCTTGAAAAGAAAGTAATTAATGCTTTAATAACATGTTCAAAAAGAAAATTTTAAGATAAAAATAATAAGAACATTCTATAAAATATATCAAATCGATTTTCATCTTAAAAAAATTCTTTTAAATATTAAAAAAAAAACTTTTTTTTAAGTATCTCAAAACATGCTAACGTAAAAACAAACATCAAAACTCAACTTTGTTTTATAAATCTTTAAAGTGAGCCTTATTTTTTTTTTCTTAAAGACTTTTAGATAAAGTTTAAATTTACTATATCTACATGATATTTCACTTTTCTACAAATAGCTAGCCAATGTCTTGAAAAGGCTGTTGTCGAAGGATTTGTTTGCCTCTATTTCTTTATCGATCGTTGATGATCATTGTAAGGAATTTCCAGAAAATTGTTTTTTCTCTCTTCTCTTATCTTTAAACAACGATTAGAATCAATTTACATCAATTCGTTTTATTTATAAAGAATAAATTTACTTTATTTTATCATTTTATCAGTGATAAACCGAATTAAATTAATTATACAGTACAAATTAAAGTTCTTAAAGGTAATATATAGTTGTATATATTGATATAGTATATAATGAAAGCCATAATATCATCTAAAAAAATCTATTTGAACAGGATGTCAACAATCTAGAAAGTAAAATCTCATCGAACAAAGTCAACAAACCAGAAGGAAATGGTCAATTTTCCGTTATGAAGTATTTAATCTTGGAATGTTCGGAAGGGATATATTTTATGTTATTTTATTAAGAATCATTCATTTCGAGTAATAAAATTTAATCAGTAATGTGATAGTTTATGTCTAAAGTTTATAAAAATTCTATATGTCTTTTAGTAAATTATACAGAGGTATAGACACGAATTAAACACGACAGAGATTAACAAACGAATTTGTTAAATTATGTCGCATATCTTATTATATTAACGTTTTTAGTACAAAAATACGTTAAAACAATGAAAACTGTGTCAGTATTATATTTAAATTATACTAGATTTTAAAAAACAGTTTTTAACTTTTATTTAAGTTATTCTTTTCTTTGAAGTTGCTTAATTTGTGTCCGCAACCTTCAAAGAAAGAATAATAACTTTAACTACTTGGCTCTGGTTCTTGGTAATAATAATAACTAATAGTTGTAATAATGGCAATAACAACTACTGGTTGTAATAATGACTTAGATACTGATTCTTTATAGGTTACAGCCAAGGTTAAACCCTCTTGGCTACAACTCCTAATCATTATAATCACTGCTTCTTTGCGACTAGTGTTTACTATTGCTAGTGATAAAGCCAGTGATTACAGTAATCTATTACACGAAATAAATAAGAATTTTTTCATGTAGTATTTCTCTCTTAAAGCTATAGCTTATTTTCATTTTTTTAATTATATTTTGACATATTTTCTTATGCATATTCATTCTATATACTGTATTTTTTTCATGACCTAACTTGTAATAAAAGACAAAGACCAAGACTTAAAATTCAAGACAATGACCCCAGATACAATCAAGACCAAGACAAGGTCAATATATATTAAGATATTTGATCAATAATGTGATTGCTATGGAGGCTAAGATATTTTCCAGTTTAATTGCAGTCTCCCAAGCAAAAATTAACAAAGGGACATCACTCTTTAAAAAGTCTCTAGATGGCACGGAGAAACTTTGCGATAACTCTGATAAGGTTACAACAGTAAAAAGACAGTACAATGAACGAAAGAATAGCCTGCAAGAAAGATCCTGCCTGCCAAGTACATTCAAACTCAAGTGTTTAATGCTACACTGGAGATTATTATCATCCAGTTGAAAGTTCGATTTAACGGTCTAAATGAGATTATTCAAACTGTCGTAGCTATATTACCTGAAAATTTGAAAAGAAAGAATATATTCTATTCTATACTATATTCTTCTATATGGATACTTTCCAACAGTTACCACGATGGCTCCTGAGATAGATGAACAGTCGTCGAAAGTTCGGAGTGAGTTTAAATACAGTATAAATTGAAAGACAAAGCCTAGCTAAGTTTTTAATGGTCGAAAATAATTTAATTAAAATTAAATGTTGAATAAACCTATATAATAATTTCTCGATTCGTTTAGAAAATTGAAAACAATAATAATTGATAGATTGCTGTTTTCTTTATTCAATAATACCATTTTTTTATTGAAAAAAATACACTTATATATATACAGACTGAAGATATCGATTACTTCTATATTTTATTCTTTTTTTACATTGTATTTTTTCATATTACAAATGTGTTTTTATATACAATATTATGTTTCATATAAAAATCTACATTTAGAATTTATTACAATATTATTTTTTGTAGCACGTCAGATTGAGGATCCGAATCCAATTTTCTACATGGATTTTTGGGCAGAATTTTATTAATAATATATTATTAATTTATATTTAATTTAATGCATAATATTCTGATTTTTAATGTTTTAATTTTACTTTAGCATTAACTAGATTGAAGCATTTCATCAGTTCTATTAAGTAATTCATGAGGGATTCAAACTGTTGAAAGTTTTCTAAATATTAAATGAATGCAAATGGTTTGAAATAAATGAACTTTATTGTTTAAATTAATTTAAGTAATTGTACATTAATTAATTTTAACTTAATTAAGTTTTAAAATTTTACATTATATAATAAAATATGACATTTTTTTATATAAAGTTTGTGTGATCGAAAGAAAATTTTTTTATTTTTAATTTCTTCTGGGAATTTCTTTTACTATACACTTAATTTATATCAATCATTATTAAGTAACTTTTCTCAAGAGTAATTTAAAAAAAAACTACTTAATTCTATGTAATTAAAAACAATTTTCTTATATAAGAAATTAATTTTGGATGAGTTTTACTAATTTATTATAATATATTCCTAAAAAATATATAAAAAAACTCACGTCTGAGCCCTTCCTGGACTTCAAGCTTTAATTTTAATAGGAGATAAACAGACCCCATTCAAACATACAAGTACACTATTTTTATAATTAAAGTTAATCGCTGATTGTAATTATAATAAAATACAGCATGGAATTCTGTATAAATTCAGTACTTCTAGAACATTTTTATATATTGGTGTATATTTCTAATCATTTACGGTCAACATAATCTTAATAGAATAACATTCCGAGCCAGTAGAGGATGTGAAACAAGATGTAACAACACCTGCTGTGGCAATAGATATACACTACAACACTTCTATAGTTTAGATTTATTTCTGACAAGGATATAACGTTTAGTTGATATCTAATATAACAGAATGTTATTGGATTCTTTTAAACATATGTATTAAAAACATAAGAATTTTTAATATAATAGAAATTTTCTAAATAATTAACCTTATATCGAGCGTATCGCTTTTATCTACCATTTACCTTTCGATTAACATTGTAAAGTATTATCTAATTTATCTAGAAATTAATTTTATAAAAATATCAGATAATTATATAGCTAAATATCTGAATTATTTCGAAAATGGACGATGAATACGCTTGATTTCCGTTTGACAATTTGATAGAAATCGTTAAAATTAGATGACAGAAGCCAATTCAGCAACATTACACCATTTTCGAGGATTTATTATTAATTACATTTGTTTATGATCAAAACCTTTAATTTTCATTAAATATTTTAATATTATAAAAGCTTTCAAGTCCAACTTATTTAAAAATTTATTATAATTTTGATAATAAATCTCATCCTTACCTATCATGATACTCAATTAACGGATCAACTCTATGTAATTTAATTAAATATAATAATGATATTGTATATATTAAGAAAGTTTAATTTTGTTTTCTACATAATCATTTATAAATATTTAAATATTCTTTCATATATTAATGATTCTAAATGCTTTTGTATAGTGTATACAGTAATTGTTTCCACATAGAATATGATGATAAAATAGATGGGTAAATTAATAATTATTATTTATAAAACATTTTAAAAATTTGATAAAACATCTTTTTATTATTATTATTATTTTTTTAAATAAAATTAGGGATAAATGTCTTCGGGGATAAGACATTAGGGATTTTACATCCATCGAAGCTTTCAAAATTAATTGAAAGTCGACTTCATCCGGATGTAGGCCTTTATGGATGGTTGAATTATCGATTACATCTTTAATATCTGAGAAATTATACAGAAAAATTTTCATAAAAAGCAAGAGGAGCTTAATTGAAAACATTATTTATTTATTATTACTATTATTTATATTAAGCTAACTTATATAAATTATGCTTAACTTACAGAAAGATTTTTGTATTTTAAATCTTGTTTTTTTGGAATTTACTGTATTTTATTATTATCTTTCTTTCTTCCTTTAAACAACATAATTATAACCTCGTGCTTTTTTTGGCATTGTTTTATATTTACATAATAAATAAGTGAGTAAATTTTCTCAGAAACTTTACTCTTTATTATAATAAATTATTCATAAAAGAGATTTAAAATAGAAAAAAAATGCTTTAATTTATTATCTAAAAAATCATTAAAAAGACATTTACTTGTAGAGCCTATCAATATTAATTTCTTATGAAGTTTATTTTTTTAATTATATAATTCTTTGTTTTCATTGCTGACATTTATTAGGATATTTTTAATCTTATTTATGACACGACAGTAAACTATTTTAAGAATAATTAAGTTGAGATTGTTAAAAACCTTTTGCAAAAGTGAATTTTCTTTATTAGACTTTATGAAAAGTAATATGCAAAGTTATAATTGCACTTAACTCATTTACTTTATGGGTAAAGCAATAAAATCTGCTTGTTGAATTATTCATGCATTTTTATTAACAAATGTGATAAATAGTTAAAGCATTGTTTAAGAAACTCAAAAAGTTCTCAAGTTTTTTTTTAATATTATACGAGAATATGTAATGTAGCCCAATGGTTCTTAATTAACCAGGGGTCCACGGACCCTCAAAAGGTCCTTAAAAAGTTTTCAAGTGTCTTGAAAGGGTCGAAATCAAGTTATTATCTTAATTTTGTGTGAAATTGTTAATTATCGTTTAGAAAGAAGCACATATATATTCATTCATATCATATGAGTCCATGACATTTGCCTAACTGGAAAAGGGTCCATGGAACAAAACCCCTAATGTAGTTTACTGAATATTTTGTGAAATTGGTACGTAATTTTTTAATACCGAAAATATTTAATTTGTTTATTTATTAAAGTAATATAATATTTAAAAAGATTTATTTTTTATATTAAAATTTTAATTTTTAATCTTTTTCATTTCTAGGAGAACTGTCTATTTACATATATATTGGTTCAAATAAATTATGGCGATGAGCTAAATCTTCTTAGCAATGAAGAAAATAATGGTTGAGATTAAAGCTGTATCATATAAGAATTGCTCTGAAGCGTTTTAATTATTTTCTTAATAAGTTTATAGATTAATTATTTAAGATCAAAGAGTGTTCATTACACTACAGATATTCCTAACGGCTAATATATATTGCTGAGCTTACAAAAACGCAAAATTGTCATTTTATTTATAAAAAATTCTTTTATGTTAAATGTAAAAAAGTGTATGATTAATAATATTTGTAAAAATGATGATAAAGTCGTTTTTTAGTAAGCAGAGTATTGTACACAACGGTCAGCTCTTTTCTATTTATCTGTATCTATAGAAGCACCCATTCCGAATCTCTCCCAGTCTTTAATGTTCTCGAACAATTGTCTTCTAGATTACTTTCTTCTTCACCTTCTGCTGTTCTTTCTCTGTAGCATTAGTTTTGATAACTCTCCAAAAAAACCCCTTAGTTACATACCGGCAAAACTTATCTTCCTTTTTATCTGTTTGAGCAACTTTCTCTTTTTTGCTCATTCTTCTCAACATTTCTTCATTATACCGCACCTACGCTTACACAGCTTCTCTATTCTAATTAAATAAATGCTAATAAATTATTATTTAGGATAGCAAAACCGCTCTTTACTGAAAACCGGTTAATAGGCAAACCGTGATTTTCGATTAACCGGTTTTCGTTAAATCTCTGTTTTAACAAACCCACCAACAGGCGATGAAACCAGTATCATAGTATTTACTCGCTCTTTTTTTTAAACTTTCAGTTGACAGTAAAGTATACTCGGATTTAAGATAATTCCACATAACTGATGGCGCACAGAAATTTTCCGGTAGTATATTATAATTTGTACAAGGCACCAATTTACTATCCTTAGCATTTTTTTAAAAATATCTTCGTGAATCTTGGTTAATATTTACTGTAATCCTTAAAAATCCACCTTTCATTGTTTCGCAATAATAATCGTTAGTGGTAACTAACGCTTAAAATTCTTTAATTGTCTTTAATAAAATTCAAATAAAATAATTTAAAAACTTATAAATATTGTAAAAAGTTCTTTAAAGTATAAATTATATAAAAACAAAACGAAAAATAATTAAATTTTAATGAAAAATCAGCTGATTGAAGTCCAGAGCACACAGAGAAACACACCTGGTCATCAGCATATAAATTTATTAATAACGAGCACTTCGTTAATGTATACCATCATCAGGTTCTCTTCTATTCTATTCTAATGGCAAAGAACCCGAAAATTATCTAGATTAGACCGAATGCCCGAAAGTGCTCGTTGTTATAAATTTATATGCTTTTATCAATGCGTGTTTCTCTATATATTATTATCATTACATATGTATTAAAAGTGAATTCGATATTTGTTTTATATTAATAATAATTATATCATAACGTGTAATTTATTTAAGAAAAAAATATGATTACAATCTCACTTTATTATTATATTTAATGTATAGTTGCAGGTATGATTTCTTTCATTTTTTTTTTTTTTCATCGAATATTACCCCAACTGACTAGAAATTACTCACAGAGATGACGGTAAACGAATCATTTGAAATGAAAAATAAATACGTGTAGGCTTAAAATTTTACATTTACATTTTAATTGTTCAATAACTATACATTAAAATAATTAATGTATTGAAAAATATAAGCTTTTCAATTGATATTCATCTCTCAATTTTCTATCTCTGTCAAGCAAAATCTTTGGCTGTAATATAACAGAGGGAAAGTATGGCTTTTGGTCAAAAAATGACCCCCTCCCCCGTGAATTTTAAATTTTTGGACTCGGGCTCTTGAAACATTGAGAATTGCAAAAACATTTGGGGGTTTTTATCTTTATCTTTATCTATATTATAAACTCGAGATATGACACACGATCCCCCCTCTATCTTCTCACCCTTCAAACCTATAACCATTAAAATTTAACAGCATCAATGCCTCTAATACACAAATTACCATGAAAAATTTCAGAAATTTTCGGCAAAAGATACAGGAGTTATTAAGCTTTAAAGTGGGTAAATAAAATGGTGTCCCACCCACACATATACCAAAATACTTCAAAATAAATAAATAAATTATAAATTAATTTATCAAGTTTAACTTTAATACTATCGTAAATTTCATAGCTTTAAAGGATATAATCATTAATTTTGGAGGGGGGGGGAGAGAGAGAGAGAGAGAGAGAGAGAGAGAGAGAGCGAGACAACATGTAACTTACGGCAATTAACTTTTAGTTTGTGATTTTTAGGGATATAAACTACCTGTAAAAGAAACAAATGATTAATGTCCAAAACCATTAATGGCTTTAAAAAAAGTGGCTGAAAGTAAAAATAAAAAGTTAGCACTATGTCATTTGTTCTGATCAATTTTCACCTTAACTTCGATCTGCACTTTCAACACTATTTATAGCAATTACCAGTTTAAAAAAATTTTTTTTCAAAAAAAAAAAATAATAATAATAANTATGAATGCTGTGTTTACTATTACAAGGAAGTGTCATCACTTGTCTGTACTGTTTTGCCAAGTAATTTTTTGCCACCACTTCATGGAACTTCATCATTGAGAGAAGTTTTTGTCCTGAACCATGGTACTGGGAATAAATACAGTATGCATTGACCATGGAAATGCCAAGTAAATAAGCTACCAATAGCTTTCTGTACTACTTGATACCTCTTCAGAGCGGGGTGTAGTAGGATTCCATTTGATCCAACAGATCTACTCCTTTTTTGATGTAATTACTGTCAGTGACACATTGTGGTTTCATCACAGACTCTTAGGATTTTTTTGACTTTTTCCCAGTGTCAGCGAATGCATGAATGTGTTTCTACAGTTCAGAGCATGACAATGGGTCTTATGTCAATCCATTTTATTATTTGGATTCCTTGATTATTTTGTAGCCCATAAACTTCACCTTTTTTCAGTCATTTTCAGAGTATTAGCATTCTCCAGTTTGCATGTAGCGTGAGCCTGGTTCTGCGCATGTGCCAGCTTGCACTTCACGGAGCTTACTGCTCGTTCGGTTTTCGAATTATATTTGAATATTTGCTTTGTATTCTTAACAGTTTTGACAAAGTTTCAACTTATATGTTATGCGTTCTATTCTACATTGGGTTATTTCTGTTTAATTTTCTCAGAAAATATTTGTTTTCTCCCGAGGACGACGACTATAAGTTCGTCGAAAGTGCTTGCGATAAAATAATGTATGCATGTAACACTGAACTCAGTGTCTTCATTTTTATTATTATTATTATTTTTTATTTAGTTAAATTTCGTTTCTAACTTTCTTTTATATTGATTTATTGTTTTATAACAGTAAATCAAGGTAATTTCTTTAAATCTTCATAGTTTGATGTAATAAATTGAAGTCTTCATAATCTACCCTTTTAGGAAGATAATCATATAATGGAGTTGACCCTTAGCAACATGTAAATTTCTAAACAAATATTGTCTGGTGTTCTTTTTTTTTCTATTTTTAAGAATATTCTCTCCTTCCTTGTATGTTATTACAGAAGGACTTCAGAAAATTTACGTGTTCAAAGGGAATATCGACTCGTTTTTTTGTAATATTAAGTTACTGTGACGTAAAAGAATCGAATTGTGCAGCTAATTTATGTATGTGTCTTCTAATTATAGTCATTATTTTATAAAGTATCTCATACAAGAGAAGGATCAGTAATTAAGTTAGTTATTTATACACTAAAAAAATAATCGAGAAAATTGCTAACGTAGAACTTTAAATTTTCAACGAAATTCTTTGTCGTTTAGGCACTTGTCCCAATTGAAAACATTGAAAGCACTTGAAAACATTCTGCATAAAGTCTGTTGATTGCTGTCGAGATACTGTAGTACATGTTCCCGAATCTCTTCATCGTTTCAAAAATGTTCTCGGCCAAATGTTCTTTTAAAATTCCAAAAAAAATAGTAATCGGTTGGAGAATGTTTTTAGGCAATGAAGAAATTCAAGAACATGTACTACAGTATCTTGACAGCAATCAACAGAGTTTTCTGCAGCATGTCTTCAGAAACTGATAGAACATTGGGACAACGATTAACGAAACAAGGATTTTGAATATTAAATAAAATGTATTTATTTAATTTTTTTAATCATTATTGCGAATTTTTTTTAACAATATTGAGGTTTTTTAAAAACTTATTCGTATAATTTGAATATTTTTATAAATATTATAATTATTCATATATCATTTACTATTTTAATCTATAACTGTTGTGTGTCGTGTTTTAAAATTGTTCGTAATCGTCTCTGCATAACCACACATTAGAAATACGGTATTATCTATTATAAAATTATGTAAATATAAGTAAACAGTGTATAAGGTAATAAACTTAGTTTTGCATTTTGCAGAAAGAGTTTATATACAGTTTGGTACAGACTATCCATTCAGGTTTTAAATCTCAAAAAGTATTGAAAGTAACATGATTTTATTGTTTAATTTCATTAAAATGTACGTAAGGATACAAAAACTACATACCAAAACTTTTCCACTCGTGTGAAGAAATAAGAAATGGAAGAAATTTCTAATCGAAAATGAAAATGTTTCTATTTAAAACTATGAAATTACCTTTTTAAATTTTATTTTAATAATACATACTGAATTTTTCCAGAGATATGGTGTGAAACTCCTGGAAGAAGGATATGAATCGCCTTGTATATAAAAATATTAGTAAATTTATTCATTATATTTTTAATCTACAATGTTCCTTTATACTATAAATTTATTATTTATTATTCATAATGATCCTTAGAGCATAGAAAATTCTTCATTTCACAGTTTTCAAGGTCCTCTGAGTCCAAAAATTTTGGTAGTCATTTATTGATCGATCGCCATACTTTACTCAAATATAAGAATCTTCCTTAGACGATTGATTTATTAAAGTCGTGACTCTAATGTTAATATAATGAGATTAAATGCCGTATTAGGTTTCTAAAAAATAAATAAACTCTCATAATTTGAAAAACAGTCATAACATATTTATATGTTACATTTCGTTCTGTTTACACGATTGATTGTAAGAATGTAAACACGGATACTCTAATACAAAAATTACACAAAGTGAGCAAATACAAACAATACAAATATAGATTTAATTCCATTAGAAATCAGGAAATAAAGTTAGGACTAAGGATTTTAATCATTCTATTCCTACGATATTAAATAAACGAAAACTAATCAAAAATATCGATAGTAAGAAGACAAATACAAACAAAATAAAGTCTATAATTCCTCTTTCTTATACAACAGAAACATGAATTTACTATTGAACACAAGACTGTGTTATTATTAAAACACTTGGCGTTTATCCACTTTATTGAGTTGACATCAACGGTCTGAAAGGATTACTTCAAAAATTTGAATTTAAATATTATAAAATACAAGGCAGGTTTTAAAATATTTTGTTTAAAAATTTATAATTAACTAAAACATTAATATGTCGAGAAATAATAATATAATGTTTAAAATTTTTGAATGAATATTTACAATCGTTAGAAAATTATAGCACAAGTGGAAATGATACACATCATTTAAATGTTGTAATTACGTTGACACTTTCATTTAGTTTTACTGTTTGGCTATAAAGAAATCTGTCTTAATGGTCATTGAAAATGGTTGTTAAAGTTGATTTTATATCCTATATAAGTATAGTAGTTGTATTAGTTGTAACATTTAGATAACAAAGACTAAAGCTTAATGAGTTTCCAACTTTAAACTGAATATATTATGTGAAAATGTCCCTTCATTAAACTTAAGTTTCTGATTGTTCTTTTAAACAATATTAAATATTGGATATTTCAAAATTTTTATAACAATATTTTTATTACGTGTAAATACTATTATTATTTAATTTAATTAAAAATAAGTTTATAATGTCACGATATAAAAATTGATAGCTAATTAAATTTTTACAAAGTTTCAACGTTAAATAAATATATATTTTTTTATAATTTAATAAATTATATAAAAGTGTCTGATATTTTAAACGATGTATAGGCCTATACTTGACTCTTTCCGTACTGTAAGCAATAAAAGGGTGTTTTTTAATCCAACCCTTCGTGAGTTCCTCCAAGGAGATATAGGAGCATTTTTCATCAGCCATTTTGGCCAACAAGATGGCTCATTAAAAAATTTGTAGGTTCAATCTCTGCAATGCTGCAGTAAGTCTTTTGGAGGTAAGTATTTAGTGCAGCGAAAAGAACAGAAATGCCAATACGTTTGCGTGGATGCCATTTACTTCAAATTACTGAGATTATAAATATATAGTTATATTTTTATAATTTGAGGATTCACTGGTATTAAACACACGTTATTGTGCCCTATCCAGAAATTAAGTACTACACTTACCACTTGAAACTCTTCTGATCTTACCTTCACTTTAATAATTAAATAAAATCTAGAAAATAGTTAAATTCGAGATGAAACAATCTAGATTTGTATCCTTTATCTAATTGTTTAAATCTCAAATCTAGGGGCAAACAAAACAATCTATATTTAGATATGAAAAATAGATTGTGATGTTCCTAAATACACGATATACATATGTCCATTAAAATTTGATATAAAAGTCTGTACATTGAAACATCAACGAAATATATTCTGTATGTTTATATCTGTATAATCTAAAAGAGTTTGTAGTAAGTTGAATTCTCCACTCTACTTGTAGAAATATAATGATGTAAGCTTCTATATTACACCAGTCTTCACGAGTGATACAAAGACAATACAGAAACATTCATTAACTGTATTAGATAAAGAAAAAATGCCCGAAGTAAATTCGATCAGCAAAAATGTTATCATGTCAAGTTCCAGTCAGACATGAAAGTCGGCATGCCTGAAAAATAAAACACAAGAAATTAACAATTGCAAAGATCCAAACTCTATATTCAAACTCGTAAAGAGTAAACAAGGTGTTCTTTTTTTATCTTTATTACCTTTATAATTGACCAAATTGACAAAACCAGATCGAGCGTAGCATCGCTTTTCTCAGCTTCATCAAGAAGAAAACAAAAAGACAAAACAAAGCTAATACATAGAGCCTTGTAAATAAACATTTATCATATATGGAGGTTTCGTTTAGTTATTCCCAAGATACCAGGAGAAATTCATTCTCTCTTGTTATATGGAAACAGCGCTTCAGATTCTTTACGGTACAACTCTGAAACATCCCTAGAAATCTCGAAAATGAATGCTGTCGGATGTTCTCGGTTTGTGGAAAATTCAATTTCCATAATTATCATAAAATTTTCAACACTTAAGCCACAAAACCACGTCAAGATGACACCCATTTTGTGGTGGTTTTTTTTTCTTATTCAGAAACCAACCCTACTTGCTTGACAGTGTAGCAAGTAGAGAGAAAAACTGGATCGCGCCCGAGGTAATCATAAATAAAACGACCAATAATGATTTTTGTTCTCTTTCTTCCCCCTCTATCCATTCGAACCCAATAAATATTCAGTCGGTCTCAAGATTATTTTAAAAAATGCTCATATAACACAAGCATTTTAAACCTTGTAGAATTAAACAAAAAAATGGAAAACTTAAGCTATTAATACTTATTATGATATGGGACTACTTCTCTGTCCCTCTTACTCTCCGTTAATCTCATTCGTTCCAAGTTTAGGTTAATGGATTTCACCTCCGATTGTATTTTGCAGATTTCGTCTTCGTTCGTTAGAGGATCGGCGATTGTTCAAAGATCCACTTTCCATTCACGTAACAACTTTCCTGAACCGCAAATGGAAATTCACATTATTGTAAAATCAATGAATCAGAAGGAATTACATTTACTTCGCACGCCTTTTTCTAGGATTAAACATCAGACAAAAATGTTTATCTTTCAGAAGAGTCCTATTAAAACTTTACCTAAGAGCAGGTCACGTCTTCCATGTCTTGTCTACGTATTTACTTATTTCTCACAAATAGAATATTACATTTTCCTGGATAAAACATTATAAAAATACTAAAAGTAACTACTCTTTTCTTCGTAATAAATAAATAAATATATATATATATATAATATTATTTTAATAACCTAACTGGGAGATGTCGGGATTAAATCTGCACTTTAAGGCTGATCCTTTTGCGGATAGACAAACGCAGTGTCTCGAAACCACGTATTTTTCCTGCTTTCTTTATTATCTTTACCTTTCACGAGTTCCTTTTCTCTTCTATCTTATTGTCAATTCTTTTACCTTTAAACCATGCCGCTGAATAAAGCCCGTGTCTTCTGTATTTTATTCTCATTGGAAGAATAATCACCATTAGAATCAGATATGCACTAAATGCCTTCAACACTTACCTTGCCAGACACTCCAACTGTAGTTCAAGTTTATAAATCGAACAGTAATTGGAGTGTCTGGCGAAAGTCACATCGCCAAGAACCAAGAATAAATCTTAGATACTGGAAGCAAGGAATCGTCAATAATCCTTTTTCTCCGTTGATATGACATCATTGGGGATTGACGTTTGGAGAATCGGACGAAAACCACGATATTTTCGAGTCAAAAATCTAGATCAAACATAAAAGACGGCTTTTGATCCGATATTGTAGCAGATATTTGTTTCCTGTTTTAGAATTTATGTAATTTTCCAATAACGACCGAAGTGTCACGCAAACCGATCCACATTTTGTTTGAAATGAAAATTGTACCTTTACAGAGATTCTTCACAAACAATCACAAGAACGATAGCATTCTATTGTTACAGAAAACAATACTGTACCATTATTTCGATCTCTTATGAAAATATTGTTGATATTTTTACTTTCTGTTATATATAACAAATGGAAAGTATGGCTAATGGTCAAAACATAACCCCCTCCCCCAATATTTTTACACTTTTGGAGTCAGGGACCTTGAAACGTCGAGAAATGCAAAAAATTCGGGTTTTTTTTTCTGGTGTTGGTATGTGTGGCACGATTTTGTTCACCCTATTAGAAGCTTAATAACTCCTGCGCTTTCCGTCAAAATTTTCTGAAATTTTGCAGAGAGGTTTGTTTATTAGGAGGTGTCGGGAATAAAAATCGTCTAGCGCGCGGTTTTCCCGCCTTTTCGTGAACGACCGTTATCGCCATGGAAACGGCGATCAGAACATTTTGTTGACTCGACCGCTGATTGGTTAAGAAACATCGGACGATCGGCGGACGTCTTATACAGCTGGTAGATGCTGATTGGTGGAGTTCAATGTAGCTTCAATCCTATAAAAGCAGTGAAGTTCTGGCGGGAAGTTTAGTTCGCTTTGGACTCGTAGAATGAACTCACGTTGACCTTAGTCGCGGGAGCTGTCTTAGTAGATCGTCTCATCTTGTCGTGTTGTTGTAGACTTTGAAGTTGTGCGTCGCAAGGTGCTTTTTCGACGGACCTGTAGCAGTGGATGATTACTTTGAACTTTGTTAATATCTAATGTTTGTAATTCTTATATGTGAACTTTACTTGTAACTGTACATACGTTTATTTTCAATATACTCAATGTTTTTAAATGCAACTGACTCTGAAGAAGTATTTTAATTTGACTGGAGGATTAATGTTAATAAATTTTCGTGGTTAAAGATCGACGAGGTGGGGAGATAATGGGAGTCGTGTGTCGTATCTCCAGTAGGATCGGACTTAACGACGATTTTACTCGTTTTTTGTTATTAGCGTTTACAATTTTTTTAATAAAACCCATCCGTACCCTCAAAATTAAGCTTTCTGCCATTTTATAATAATTACAAACATAAAAACTTTTTAAAGAAAATATCATAACAGATGATGCCACACGTAGTTTTAAATGTTGTCGGGAAAGTTAAACAATTCGTTGGTAGAGTTTTACAAAAGTTTTGGAAAAAAGAATGTCAAATTCGAAAGAAATGGGATCGGATGTAAAATAGAGAAGCGGTTAAATATAAATTATCCAAAGCTTTCTTGGTATCCACAATGAAAGAACTTTCTGTTTTATCCAGTTCTTTGATAAAATTCTGAAAGTCATGTTAATGGTTTGCATAGAACATTGCCGCTTTTAACCATATTTTTTATCTTGTGATTGTGAGAGAGGGTTGTAAAGGAGTAGCTGACAGATGCTTTCGATCCATAGCAGTTTACATTGGTGTTTTTGCAAGTAGTTTCTTGCCTAAATGAGGGCATCCAGATCTTTAAAATGTAAACGAATTTGATCGGTTCAGAAATTACTGATTTATTTTTATTTCTTTCTTCTTTCTATCGAGTTTTAGTCGTGCTATATATATAAGATATCTCACTTATAAAGTTAAATTTAAACGGATGACGACTTCCCATCAATAACTGTTTCATATCAATAATTTGAACTTTTGATTATTACTTAAGTTAAGAAGAAAGATAAGAAAAGAACACGTGTCCAGTTCCTATAGATAAAGATAACATAAATGACACATATTCCGAATAAGGATAGGAAATTATAATTTATTTTAATTCTTTGTGTAAAAATACAAGTAATTTTTAATGTTTTAAATTAAAATAAATATAAAATTAATTTTCTAAACATTTTATTAAATGAATTTCTATTTTGTTATTTAGAAAATTATGAAAATTTGCATTCTGTTTCTTCTTTTTGGATTAGCATCTGCCGATATTTGGCAACGTAAGTAGTTAATTTACAAGTTGAAATTTATTAAATTATTTAATTTAAAATTAATTTTTTCATTCTAAATTTGGAACAGGCGCTGCTTCTACCGTAGATAAAGCAGTTAAATTATTTTTGGAAGGTGTTGGACAATCTGGTTCTCTAAAAGTATTTATTGGTTTATCCGATGCTAAAGAATTGAACGAGTAAGATTTTTAAAAAAGTATAATTAATTAAATGTCGTACTTAAATGAGGAATTCGGAAGTAATTTAAAGGCACTATAAATTAAATAAGTTTTTAAAATAACTGTAACGTTTATTTACAAAATCAAATTCACTTTTTTATTTTATAACACTAGGCAAAGAGGTGTTTTCAGCTGTAGACAAGCTTAGGCTTCTTTTGATTAAATGTTTTATCTTTATTCTATTAAATAATTAAATAGTTTAAGTAACATCATTAATTTGGAACAACAAAAAGATCAATAAAGAGCAACTTGTTAGATTTATTTAAGACTGTAATTCTTCTCTATCAACGAAATGCATCTTGACTAATCTCAGAAAGATAGAGGAAAATAGTTTCAAAAATTTAGTCTTTTATAGAAATAATAATAATGAAAGCAATATTAACGTTATTTTTAAAGTGATAAAAATATTTTTTATTTTTTACTTTATTAATTTTACTCGTATATTTTTTACGCTTTTTAAATATGAGTGGATTTCCATATTTAGGATTGATTTGGGTCTATTTTACACCACTCAGACACACACATAATTATGAACTTTATATAGCGGTATCAAAAATAAAAAAATTAATAGAATTGATTATTAATAAACTATTTATACAGAGTCCAAAAAATGTACAATAAAAAAGATTTGTTTTAGTGAAATAACAAAAAATTTCCTTAAATTTTAATTGCTAACTTTTCAATACGGAATTATAATTGAAAAGAATAAAATTATTTAGTTTTTTTTAAGTTTTAGCTCTCTTTTCTGTAGTATAGTCATACATTCCAAAACAACACGGTGAATTTTCTAATGAATTTTCAGATGAAACCTGGCATTTTATATTTCATGTAATGTCTAACGTTTTATTAACACCTGACATAATACAAAATAGCTAACAAATTTTACATATTTGATTAGTCTGTGACATGATTTTAAGCAATAATAATATGTGCTTAATGGGCTTCATGGGACCCAGGCAAATTTGAATTAAGATGCCTCGTGTACAGTACAATATTCACCTCAGACATTTTTCTTACAGGGAATTTTTGGGAAAAATATTTTCTTATAATAGATTGGTATGAATTATTTTTCTATAATAGATTGCTTGGAATATGCTCCTATGGGAATTGCTTGGAACCCCCCATTGGGGGGTTCCAAGCAATTCCCATAGGATAACGCGCCCATAGGATAAAGCCATTGGCTTAGTAGATAAAATCACTGAACACTGGTCGGTCGTGGGTTCGCGCTTCGCCAAAGGGGACGTAATCAGGGAAACTTCACGTGCTGGCCAGCACGTGGAGTTTCCCTGATTATTTTGTTTCTAAAACCTATATATGGGCCATTCCATAGAAAGCCTTCTAGGGAGAATCCCTCCTCGGCCATCACACACGTACTTCGTTGTCATTTACCAGTAAAAAACCAATAATAAATACATACACATACAAATTTCACAGCAAATAATTTGATTATTTTGATTACTTTGAGTTAGTGGTAAATTTTATAGATTTTTTTTAAACCTGTATGAGTGTATTTTGTAACGATTACAATATAATTTATTTATTAGTATTATTCATATTAGAACACAATGTTGTGCTGCTTTAAAATCACATTAAATTCATATTTGAAATATAAATTTAGCATATTAATATTAATAAATTGTTAAGTTGTTTCAATTTTTTTAATGAAATATGTTTTTCATAAGAAATAATTCTTCTTTAATTCGAAAGATGACACTAACATCTTAAAATCATTGGAAAATTAATAATTTCATTTTTAGTCTGCAAATGGCAGAGAATTTTAATCAATCTTGATGACAATGAAAGTAATATGCCAATCTACTATTGATAAAAATTATTTCTTCAATTGCACATATGCTCAGACACGATTTATAGAAGATCAAACGTATACAAAAATATATTTGATCTCTATTTTATTTCTTATTTAAAATAAAATTATTATTTCTATACAAAAAATATTAATTTTTATATAGTTAAATGAATTGCTTATTTATTTATTTATTTACAATTATTCATGTAGATAATTTTATATATTTAGCATAGAAGATGATATCAAAGAAGGCTTGGAAAAGATATTAAAAGATGAATTAGAAAATATTTTCCAACAAATAAAAGCAACAGTAGAAAATGGGAAAGAAGTAGCCGAAAAATTAGTTGAAATGGTAATTATTTTAAATTTTTTCTAATATAAAACTTATTTTATTTTGAAATTGAATGCAATTTTCTGTTATAATAAAATAATTTCATTAAAATTACATTCTTTGTGACCTCATTTGTTCTGTTTATTCCTCTCTATTGCATTTTTATACAATATTTTAAACAAAATATAGCATTGTAGTTGCTATATTTAACATTATACAGTATATGTACAGTACTTGTATATACAGTATTTCATCATAAATAAGAAACATTAATATTCTTTTTTATTTATATAATAATATTACTTATAATTCTCAAATATTATTTACATATTTAAAAAAATCTATTTATATTTATAAATCTGTGTATTGAAAATAAAAAAGTGTATAATTAATGCATTTATCTTCTTTCTTATGATTCGGCTTCAATATTTTATCTCAAATCTATTGATGAAATCTGTATTGATTTATTATTATAAAACTTTTTAGTAAGAAAAATTGCTAACTTTGCAAACGAATTCAATTTACTTTTTATAAATATTGCTGCATTTTATAATAATTTTATTAAAATATAACGATTTTTACATAAAATTTAGCTCCGAATAATTTTATAATTTTATTTCAGAATTATTATTCTATTATCATCAATACAGATTAATTAAATAAATAAACATTTTCTAATAATTTTTAAGGTTAAAGATATAAAAGAAAAGTTAAAGGAACTAAAGGAAGATGATCAGAATTCTAAAATTTTCTTGAAAAAGCTGAAACATTTGATCAAACAGAGTTTAAAAAATTTTTTGGAAAATCATGGATTTGGTAAGTTCTCGTACATATATACAAATATAATTAATTTATAATAGTAAAAAAACTTGTTATAATTATTTTTAATTCTAGGTAAACGTAATTTAGATCAAGAAATGGATCATATTGCCCGAATAAGATTTAGCGAATTTGCCGAATGGATCAAGAAACGGGTCAGTTTTATTCTTTGCGAATAAGTTTGTCCAACAATTATCTGTTTTTTAATGAATTTAAAATTATTTCCAGGTTTTCCAAAGCGAAATTATCAACAAGATTCGCAAATACATTAAAAATTTCATCACTAAAAATTCAGTAAACAAAAATTATTTTCTTCCCCTTAATAAATTCCTAATTCAAATAATAACTTAAAACTTATGAATATATTTAGTGAAATAATTTATTAACGTATTTCGTTTCTATGAATAATTATTTTATATTTCTCTTAGGAGTTACGAAAACTAAAAGAAGTTTTATTAAAATTGAAAGAGGACGACTTTCTTGAACTTTTGGACTTGACTTTTCAAAGTTATAACAATAAAAATTACTGTGACAATAAATCTAAAGAAAGAATAAATGAATTATTTAAAGACTTGGAAGAAGATCTTCGCGAAAAAGCAAAAAAATTACAAGAGTTCCTTAAAGATAGATGGTTATTTGGTCTGGAAAAACTTAGGTCTGGTTTTAGTAGAATCACAGCTTTGGGTATTGAAGTGAGTAAACTTATAGATTTTTTTATATAAATAATATTGTATATGAATCATGCTTTATTTATGTATTTACATTTATATATGTACATTTATATATGTATATCTAGATTATTGGTGACGGTAAAGATATCAGTGTAGAGACAGCCAGAAAAGCTATTGAATTTTTTCAAGAATATAAAGATGATCTAGGATCACTCTGGGATCAAATTAATGAAACCACGAAGAGCCACATTGGACAATTCTAAACATGCAAAAGATTTTAGATATATATCAATTTTAGTATGTATTAATAGCACTAAATAAATATTTCAAATATTTTTATGGCTTATTAAAATATTGAATATACTTTTCAAGATTATGTAGTGAATATTTTTACACATGGATTAGTTCATCGAGATGCTTACATTTTGCAAAATTAAGTAATATCTGCGATTATTAAATATACTATAAAGTGTATTAGTTGTATTTTGTTTTCACACATGAAACTTTCAAGATAAAATATTTTGCTGAAATTATCAGTCATAAGAATAGAACGATACAATTATTGTTAAATGTAAAGACAAAGAGACAAACATTCTATCGTCTGTATAGAAAAAATCTATATGTGCAGTAATAGACAAAATGTCTTCAATTAATCGCAAAACGTCATTTCACATGATAACTATTTTTTTCAATTTTAATATATTATTGATCAATCAGCTATCATTTTATAAATACTCGATATTTTTAAAATGAAATCTTCAAAAAGACCACAAAAGAGGTGTCGGCTCTCGAAAGAGCTATTAAGTATATGCAGAATCTTATATTCTTCGGTAGCTTGGTGTCGTATACTATCTCGTAAATCTAGGCGAAAAAAAGTGACGAAACGTCTATTGCTTAAATCCAAAACTAGCCAACGAATTTATTCAAGTTTTAAGACGTCTCATCTTGGATACTAAATATTTTAAATTTCATTCAAATCGGTTCAATGGTCTTGGAGATATTAACGGTCAAAATTGTTACTTTGCAATTGCACGTGTGGTGAGCTTTGCCAGAATTAATAGATTATCTGGTCTCTGAATGCCTATTGTTCTCACTCTTAAAAGTAAAGGTAATCTCTACTTTATCCTCAAACTTCTTGTAACATATAAGAGCCTTTGTGATTAATTCCTTATCTTCACGTGGAATGAATCTTCTCCAGCATTCCAAATAATTTTCTGACACCCTAAAAAGTGTTTTTATTTTCTTTTTCACTAGAGTAGATGCAATTGCACCCGGGAACAAAGTACGTTGGCATGTTTGCTTATGACTAAATGAGTAAAATCTAAATGACTAAATAACTAAATGCCTTAAAGATTAAACGCTAATAACTAAATCCGTTAATTAATAAATGCTAATGACTAAATGACTAAAAACAAATGATTAAACGACTGTAAAATAAAATGCCTTCTACTGTTTTCACACTGTAGCAGAGCTCAAACATTCGAAGTGCCTCCAGCGGCCAATAAAGTCATTTCCAGTACTTTTCCGCTCACAGTCAATGACTAGATAATCCATTGACTCTGGCTTTACTAAAGAGAGCTACTGCTAAATTATAACTTATCCCGACATCGGTATACAAGGGACAATGATCGCGATAATTTTTTTTTATTTTACAATTATTATTTTAAAAATTTGACAAGAAACCATTATTCGTCGCTGTATACCGTAGAGTGATATAAAACTCTTAAAATTAAACTTCACTATGGTAAAACATTACAATCACATGATTTTCTGCGTTAAGTTTTAGATTGCAATGTTTTAATATAATGAATACCATCCGACCCTTTCCATTCATGCTTGTTGCAAAGGTTCAGAACTTCAGACAAGTATCGTTTCAAACCAAACATGGCGAAGAATGTTGAATGCTCCTTCTTCGAATCCAGTACGTCTCTGAACCGAACCGCTCCTTTATGTATAAACACTCGCATTTAAAAATCATTGGACAATCTTTATCTGATCGTTACGGAACATTACCGTTACGTATCTGAGTGGAAAGTATAAATAGACCTTTATACGTTGTTAATATCAATTGGAATGTATAATAAATACATGAAGTTAATTGCCCTTGAACATATAACATAGTAGAAAATTACAATATAGAAAAGTGTGTATAAACCAACCGCCATCATATTAAACAGAAACTTTATGAATAATTGAATATTAAAGATAAAAGATATTTCTTTCCAGCAACGTATCAATTGATCTATTTTTCTAATCATCCTCATTCCTTTCACTATCAGAGATTAGCAGCAGTTCTTCTTTTATCAAAATACTTTCAAGGTCTTAATATAAAGTTTTTTTTAATAAATACATTCTTAAGGAAATGAGACATTAAATCTCATTAATATTTAACATCTCATTACATTCAAATAGCATAAATTGAAGATAACGTCTTTGCTCTGACTGTTCAAATATATGAACAGTTAAAGCAAAGACATGATTGATATATATACATTATATTGTACATGTTATCAATACATAATCCTGAGTATATGCGTAAATTAACAAAAAGTTATTAACGTCAGGATTATAATAAATTGCATTTAATTAAACATATACCTCGTGGAAATGAAATACGAACATATGACATGTTCTCATAAATAATATATTAGATAATAAAAATCCGGATGTGCAGATAAAAATAGCTGGAATACATAAGTAATTGAAAGTTAAAGGAATAAATTATAAATTGGTGTAGTATATAACATCATTATTATCATATAATCCTACAAAAAAATAAGACTATTATCATTTACACTATATTGAAGAGAATTTTAAAAAGTCAGAAGTGTACGAAGTGACTATCTATAATTACTTTAAATATATTTCTTCTAGATAGAAATAGTCTATATATGTTACTGATAAAGCTAGAATTAACCGGCTAATGATAACTTTATTCAAGTCTTTCGGTTAAAGCAAGTAACAATGTATTCATTTTGAACTTTATCCATGCACAGCAGATAAAGTTGACATTATTCATTTAAATGTTTTCAGACATTTTATCAAAATATCAATAGATTTAGCTAAAAATCGTCATTAAGCTTTAAAATAACAGTAAGACGTAAGCTTAATAATTTACAGGATAATGATGTGTACATAGACCTTAAATGGCGTATATCAGAGATTGGTCATTATATTAAATACAATTGAAAAAAATATAAAAGATCTTCTGACGAAGCCTTTAATGTCTTTGCATACTGTGTGCCAATTAGCCTCAAATAAAAGATAAGTTTGCTTTTACGTGATCCTATGGGTTGTCATAAGTGAGGTAGCATTGTGATGAAATTCGATGGATACCGAGCATTAGGCAGGCAACAACTAACCTGAAAAAAATAAGTGAATAATTCTAATTAAACTATTTTTATTAAAATTAATCATTGAACATTATTTAATTATTTGTTGAATCAATCGTACTTATTTGACTTGCATATTTCAATTAAGTTTTTGTTAGATAGTTTGGCCGTTTCCATTGGGAACAAAGACGAATCCACATTGAACACGATTAAAAATAAAGATCCTTCTTAGTGCCCACAGGGCGGGAAAAGTTTTAAAAAAAGATACACTATAGTCAGATGCAGCCATTGATCCATCGTCCATAATTGTATAAAATCATCGATAGTTTTAAAGCCATCGCACAGCATTACGCGGGGACAATAGAACATGACGAGTATGAGTATGGGTGGTGTATATATGCAAGCACCTACAGCCAACAGTTCTTATTTGACAGTTTTTAATTTTTTGTAAAAACAAAAACTTAATAATTTTATCTTATTATTTAAAACACTTTAAAATTTAATTAAACTTTTTCAAATCTAAAATATAAGAATTAATTAATTGAAAAATTGTATTAATTGTTTTAAGATTATTTCTAATTTATTTTAAATAAATTGCTTCCAAGAGTATTGTTTATAAAATGTATCCTCAGAATATTTTCTAAAATGCTAATTTAAAAACAAGAATTCTTCAACTAAAATTTCCTCATTAATTTTCTATATTTCGAGCTAATCTATATATATAACCCATTCATTTCGTGTCCGTCCCGTAACCGTTTCATAACGGACACTAGAGGCGCCCCTATCGTGTGTCATATTTCAAACACCAAATTAAATTAACAATTTTAATTATTATTTAAATTAACAATATAAATTATTATTATTCATTTGGCCAATAAATTATTATTTGGTCAATATAACAATATAAATAATTCAGTATATTTGTAATAGGAATTTATTATTTCAGGGGCTTATATCTCGCGAAGGATCGGGAGTAGGGGTATGGTTCCTTTGACTTTATTGTTCGCACAGGGGGCTACAGTTTGGGGGGATCGCCACCTCTTCATTCGGAGGGTAAATCTTACCATTCGGACTTTTACAGAGCTGTAGAGCATATTGATAGGAACAAAAAAGTCAAAGGAACCGTGCCTCATGGAAATTTGTAAAGAATGCCCACTAGGGGGCGTCCCTGGCTGCTAGTTTTATAGATTAGACTAAAAACTTACAAAGTAAATTAGTTTTAAAAACACCTCTTAAAAACTTTCTCATATTTTAATCTTGAGAAAAGTATGAGGTACAGGGAGTAAGACACTAATAATTTGAGGTGGAGAGCATATATTTTAAATTAAATAAATTAAAAATATGATTTAAAAAATTGCAGCCAAGCACTGTGACTATGTCACAATAAAATAATTACTCGTTTTCTTTTAAAAATTGCTAATTAAAAATTGCTAATTAATTCTTTTAAAAATTGCTATTAAGCCCAAATTGCTAAGATTAAATAGTGAAGTATAAAGAATGTTAATTATTGAATTTTAATCTTATTTAACCCAATTAGGTTTATGTAACAAATTAAATTACTACAATGTAATAAAAATTTTTGTTGTAAATAATCTAATAGAATCTAACACGACTTTATAATTACCTTTTTATTATTTTTTTAATAATCAAAAGTATTCTATAGATAATTAGCATTGAAATTTATCAATGAAATGTAACATATGATTATATTCTCTTTGGAAAATATTTTCTCTGCGTCAAATATTTTAATGATATCAGAAAGTTAATTCTCTCTGAACTAAGGAACACAGATAACAAACAGATGTTAAATTCCTATAGAAACAGATAAGAATTAGCTATATATAATCTAAAAAAGAATTAATTATTACGCCTTTTCTACTTTCCTTAAAGGCTCGGGTAATTTACTATATTAAAGTTGGTTATAGTAGTATCATCTTTTTTTTTTACTTATTAATGATTAAAATATTTTATTACAGATCATCATGAAAATCTGTATCTTATTGTTTGTTTTTGGGCTTGCTGCTGCCGATTTCTGGCAAGGTAAATTATTTATTTAAATTTTGTATATTTTTAAAATAATATTTATATTTTATCTTTGCAAATTTTAATTCTGTATAGATGCTACTGCCCCATACGTAGATAATGCAGTTAAGTCATTTTTGGAAGGTTTTGGCGAAACTGGTTCACTAAGAACTGCACTTAATCTTCCATATGCTGTAGAATTAGATGAGTAAGTTTCCGTTTTTTTTTTTAAAGAAAATACTTATATTTAACAGGTTTTGTTGTTTTAATAAATTAAAAAAATCAAATTACAAATCCTTGGAAATTATTAGTAAATAAATTTTTAACGTTGTGTACTTCCAATATATTACAGGGGAGAAGAGGAAATAAAGGAAGAAGTTGGAAAAAACTTGAAAGACATTCTGAATGAATATTTGGAAAGAATTAAAGATAAAGTGAATAAAGGAAAGGATGTTGCTGAAAAACTTGTTGCAAAGGTTTACAATTCATAATTCTTATTACTAT
>NW_019384645.1:575372-576779 GCF_000671375.1 Centruroides sculpturatus | reverse complement strand
TTATTTAACGATTTGCTGGTCTATCACATATATTTTACATTGCTTGTTATCTAATCTGTCTTTAGATCTAAATTTTATGGCAAATATTTGCAGAACATTATTAAAATTTATGAAAACGAATGCCAAAATAATCTAAAAAATTTACATACATCTTAAATGTATGTATGTATGTACGTATATACTTAAAGCACTCAAAAATATATATATAATTGATGTTATTTTTAAAGCTAGGCTCCAAAAAGTAATGCTAAATGATACGTACAGTACGTAACAGTGTGGTTCAAAAGTCAGTTAACGAGACATTTTTTAAGATTATTTTAAGAACACTTAAGCAGCTACTTAAACGGGTTTAAACTATTATTAGAATAAAATATATTTAAATTAACTAACTTTTGGACCACCCTGTATGATTTACGTATATATATATATATATATATATATAGACATATATAGACATGCGTACTATACAGTACATACAGTTGAATCTTCGATAAAAGCAACCTCTTAACAACGGCTATTTTATATTCCAAGTAATTTTCTGTACTACAAGAAATGTATACAAAATAACTTGCAAACAACGGCCATTTTTTATGTTCGGAGGTTTGATTGCATACAGCTTTTTAAATTTATACTTTGATTATTTTTTAATTAAAAAATAACAATAATTTAATTAGTGCGTATAAATTTTTAGAAATTATTTTTGTAGGAAAAAAAGTCTTTAAAAAAAGAAATTTGTTATGATACTAATTAAATTTTATTTTTAATTTTTGAAACTCAAATACGATACGTTTTTTTATATTTTATACATTAGTTTATCTTGTTTACTTTTTGAGTGATTATTTTTAATCTCTAAAAATCTGAAAGACGAAACTTCACTTAATTGTGCTTCTAAATATAGTATCATTGTTTAACGGACAATTTAAGATTTTTTTTGAAAAAATTTATTGTCGTATTTATCTAGAAAATCGATAAAATTTTGAGTTGATTAATTTTTGAAACAGTAAATCTTCACTTCCTCCCCATCCTCTTGTTTGGCTGCAATTTGAAGAAATTGTAGACTTATAAATTCCTTTTTTAATCTAGAAAACGATGTTAGATAGATAAAAGTGTAGACCAGATATAGCAGGATGCCCCAATTAATTATATACGAACTTCCGGAAGTCACGATATTTCAATTCAGAAATTTATTCCCGAAAGGAATTAGATACATGACCGGCACAACTCCATTGCTAACAGGAAAAGTATGATTTACAGGGGCAAGACACTAATTTGAGGTGGAGAGCATATACTGTATTTGGAATTAAATTAAAAATATGATTAAAAAAATTGCAGCCCGACATTGTGACGATGTCACAGTAAAATAATTGCTCGTTATATTTCAATTGTTTTTTTTTTTTTTTTTTTTTT
>NW_019384645.1:546291-566295 GCF_000671375.1 Centruroides sculpturatus | reverse complement strand
AATGAATTTTTGTTTAAAGAAAAGTCTCGATTTTTCATTTATTCATTAATACGTAAATCATCCGTTCATGTATTATTAATGTGAGTTGAATACCATTCTATATGTAATTAGGTTTTAATAATAAAAAATTTTATTTAAAACAAATATAAAATTTAAATCAGTTTATTTAAAAACGTAAAAAGAAAATCCAGAAACGAGTTGGGTAACTTTCCCGGCCAAAAAAGGGTTAAAATTGTATGTGGCGCCATCTGTTAGTAGATTTTATTTTTTTAAGTTCCTATATTATTGAAGACGTAAGTCACAAATTCGTGATATTTGAACTAATGGCGTAACATTACTAATTGAAAACTCTACTGTTTATGTTATAACTTTGTGTCAGACAGCCATATATAATAGGAAAGAGCGACGTTTTGTTTACAAACAGACATATCCTTTCTATTGTAGTTTCAAGTAAACGTACTGTACAGTACGTATATATGACCAATAGAATTGTGTGATTATGTCACATGATCGCAAATGGCTGCTTTCAAAATAACGGCTGCACGATTACACAGCGATCCTCTTTATCTTCTCACCCGTCGACCTTTATCCACCAAAATTTAATAGCATCAATCCCCTAATACAAAAACCTCCCTGCAAAATTTCAGAAATTTTCGACAAAAAGCATCGGAATTATTAAGCTTCAAAGAGAGAAACAAAATCGTGCCCCCACCCCACACACTATTATTCATACATACAGAAAAAAACCCAAATTTTTTTTTTGCATTTTTCGACGTTTAAAAGTCACCTGAGACCAAAAATGTAAAAATCTTGGAGGGGGTCATTATTTGACCGATGGCCACTCTTTCTCTCTGTTAAGCTCATATATAACAAAGCCGGAAAAGTAAAAATCAACTGGTAGGTCTTCTAGTTTTCTGTGAAATGTATACTTGTATGTTATCAGATGATGACGTTATCCACTTTCATAATAATCTGTACAAGAAATTCCGATAAACAAAGGTAAGTTGGCACAATTTTTTCCTTCATTTCCACCGAAAAGATCTAGAAAACCCATAGTGGTAACGGGGGTTTTGAACGTATTGTGAGTAATTCATACAGAACACATTTGAATCATTTTACTGTAGGGAATTTTTAAAAATAATAATAATTTTAAAAAGATTCTGGTAACGAATTTATCCCTTAGTTTCGAAGATTACGATGTATATTTTTTAATTTATTATGGGTTTAAGGGCCTTTAGGGAACTTCACGCCAAAAACTGAGATTGTAACTCTAACCATATTTATTAGGAAGAACGTTGCCTTTTTGTAAAGTTCGTACTTCCTGCACTTACGTATAAAATTTAACAAATTTATTTTTAAAAAATCATTTAAATTTTCCAGAATTTTATAATAAAATTTACTTTAAAAAACTAAATAAATTTTAGCGAATTATTAAATTAATAAATTAACGAATACAATAAAATAAATGTGCAAAAAAATCGAGTAATTTTTTTCTAGAAAATAATCATAATTAATATAAAGTAAAAAAAAATAAAATAACATTTCCTAGAAAATATTTATTTATTCGAAAGATTCTCATTTCATCCTTAATGAAATACAAGTAATGTAATTTGCAATCTGAATTAATAAATAAAATAAAGTGCAGATATAAGTTTTTGATGTTCATGTTATTTTCTCTTTAGCTCTTAACGAGCTACAGATGTAAATATCCGAAGCCATTAAGCAATAATATTTGCTAAAGACACGCTGGATGACGTGTTTACTTTCAGGTTATTTATTACTCACGTAATAGATTTTTATGTTTTATGTAGTAACGTCACAATATAGGTTATAGTGTAGTAGATAGCGTAGAGAAGATCCTTATCTAAATTCTTACAAATTTATAGAATTTCTTTTTTTTGCTCTTCCGCATCATTTCATTGGAAACATCTCGAAGGGATGTTCGAAATCTGGTTGATGTTTCCACCTTATTTCGTAGATAAGGTTATCCGGAAATTTTTCCAAGTGTACTACTATCTTTCAAAACACTTTCCGCCAATTCCACTTGACTTTTTTTTTTATTCGTTCTTTTTTTTGGAATTCCTATGGGAAAAGTATTGCTTGTTTTATTTTACTTTTACTTTTTAACCATCACTTCAATCTATTTTTTTTCCTCTCTTCTTGCTCCTTTTCTTTTTATCTGTTACGATTTTCCATTAATTCTTTTACAAATCCAAAAATATGAACTTCTTTCTTTAAAAAAATGAATTGTATCAGTTTAAAAAATATATATATATATATATAAAAATTATTCTTGAAGTTGAGAAATTTTACGGATTACGAATTCTAAAAATGGAATTTAACGTATTAATTTTTATTTTTACAGATGGATTTTTTTTAGAAAATAATCAAAATTCCGTGCGAGTGAGGAAAATTTTCAAGAAAATATTTTAAAAAAATGGAAAAAAATCACGAATCTTTAAACATAAAACGAATTTTTTTAAAAAATAAAATAAACTTTAAATCGATGCAATTAATGAAATATTTTTTTAAAGAAAGTAAATTTGTGCAAATGACAAAGTTTTTTTAGAAAATAATCTGGAGTTTTTGCCAGTAAAACATTTTTTTAAAAGAAAATAAACTTAAATTTGCGCGTGTAAAAAACATTTTTTACAAAATAATCACCACGCATTTGTACACTTTAAAACTTTAAAATAATTTATTTAAAATGTTGAATTTAAAATTTTATAAAGAAAAAAAATATATTTAAAACAAATTATACGTAGAAAACAAATATTCAAATAAGAACTTCTGTATTCTTTTCACTCGAAGGCAATAATAATCGAATGGAAACAAAATATGTGGCTCTCGAGAATATGTTTTAAGAGTCGGATGCTTATAAATTTTAATAATTTTTTTTTTATGTTTTAAAATAAATTTTTAAATAATTTATTGATATAATTCTTTGGTAAAATGAGCGCATTGGGAGAAAATAATATTAGAAAAAAAAAATTATAGTAAATCTTTCTAACTTCATTCCTTATTTAAAGTATACGGAATATTCGCATTACTCTTTTAAAAAGTATTTTTTTTTTTTATTTCTAATTCTAAATAAATCAGGATACGACGTTACAATATATTTTTAAATATTAAGTTTCCATTTTTTATTTTGAAAAGGTATTTTTTTCAAGTGGATATATTACTGTAGCTTGTATGTTTGATTTTGAATTATTACGTATATTCATTAATAAATTACTGGTAAAAAATTACCGATTTACTTGGTGGAATAAGGGTAATTATGCAAAGTATTAATTAGCAACAAAGAATAAATACAATCAAAATTGCTATTAAAGAATAAGTGAATTCGAGTAAACTCTCAATTACTTAAAGGAGAGGGCACGATCGAGTAAATTCTCAATTACTAAAAGAATGGGCACAAGTGAATTAATTATTATCAAGAAACGATTAGTCAAGTAAAACTACGGGTATGATTACAATCGAGTAATCAAGTAATTTGACTGTACCATCAAGGAATGATTATAATCGAGCAAATTACTAATTACTATTATAGAATAAATCAAGTTAACTATTGATAAATATAAGTAATAATGGTGACAAAAGACTTATAATTTTTTAAAAAATAATTTTAAATTTATTTTTAATTAAATAAAGTTTTGATAAGAATATTTTATATTTTATTCACCAGATGGCAACATCGACACGACTAAATATTACTATATTCATCGGTTTCATTTCCATATTGTTACCTTTCATTTTCGGAAGTTTTGACGAATTTTTCGGCGCCATATTTCCTATTTTCTCGTTTCCACGTATCGGTTTTCTATAATATGTTAAAGAAAATTTATTCTTAATTTATTTTTAGTTTGAAAAACCCAACTTACAATTTCGGGCATGGGTTTCCACTTGTTAAACGGAATAAAATCAGCTGTAAATAATGAAAAATTAAGTCGTTTCCGTTGATTTTTTAAATGCTGGTACGCTAAATACTATAGAAAATAAGAGAATTTTTAATAAATTACTTTTATCCAAGTGGGTAGATGCGCGACAATGCTCATCAGCGAGCTTGCCCCTCATTGTATCCATACAATAACTGTTAAATTTGGGTAGAGCCGGATGATACGATTCACGCTTTACCCACGACAGCATTCTACGATTCATCCCCTCATCACACGTCTTACGAGTAGAAGTGCACTGTGTCGATTGATCTCTTACAAAAACGTCACGAGGACCCCTCAAAAAGTCGATCTTACCACGCTTAAGATTGTTACAATCCATTCCTACTGTTAAAACAATAATCGACAATACTATTGTTACGTATAATACTAGTAAATCCCACTAGGTGGCGACACCGTTTACGTATAATACATATAGAGAAAATACAGTATAAATTAATCACATAAATAACACTTAGAAAAATTTATCGATTGTGTTTTTCTTTAAACTTTTATTTTGTTTTTTTTTTTTAAGTGTTGTGTTATTGTTCTTTCAGGTCACGATTTTCTCAGTGTTGCCAAATAATAGGGTAAATGCTCATTTGCTGTCAACTGCAGTCATTGGATGAATGTTGTTGATGTAATGGCACGATTTTAATGACCTTATAAGGTCAGCGGAAGGTATCTTAAATTGAAGACGATTTATGAAATACGAGAGCAAAAATTTATTTATTCAAAATTTAAGATGTACATTTTGTTCTATTCGGTTTTTCGTACGAAAAAATTCGATTAATCCGAATTATTTGGCATATTTTATTGCCGAAAAGCATGCCATAAAAGTAAATTACGATTGCGAATGATCAAAGGTTTTAAAATATTTTTATTCATTCGCTTTGAAAAGTTTGAAGAATTTAGAATTGATTTTTTCTTTACATTCCATTCTATTTAAGAAAAAATATATATATATAAAAGAAGATCTTCCGGATAGAATTTTTATTTTAGTAAAGTATAATTTAATTTTTTTTTAAAGATTCTAACAAACGTAAGAGAAGCATTAAAAGAGGAAGGGAGGGAATAGTAAAGAAAAAAAAATGGCCACCCACTGAAGAAATTATTACATATGGCCACCTTGATGTTCCGCTTTTTTCTGATTTTACACATTTTTCTCTTTAAAAAAAAGGAAGAAAAGTAAATACAAAAGGATCTTGTTTCCCTGTTTTTATAATACATTACAAGGTAATTTATTCTATAAAGAAATTCGAGTCAATTACTTCTTTTTCTTCTTTTTCAGTATCCAAAAGAAGAAATCTGAATAACTCTATAGATAATTTTTTTTTCTTTTGTTTTCCACCAGCTAAAAATACAGATTTCAATTTTAAATCTTCCCTAATTTGTAATTGTAAAACGTTAAAAAATTAATTAATAAATCTGACATTTAGTAGGCGATAAGTAGAATAAAGAACTTTTAGACAATCGAATGAATTTGATAAATTGTTTAACGAGATATTTTTGATAGGGGATTAAAACTGAATTTTTTAAAGGGGTTTCCCCTGTTCGAAATCTTTTTATCTCTCATAACACGTTAACTTCACCTTTCTTCCTCTTGAATATTCTGAGTTTAACGTACTTTTGACACGGAGAATTGATGAAAAAGAGAAAAAATGTCTTCGAATAATGGTTGATCTTTAACAGTCGATGAACCAAAAGGCACGATTATCAACATTTGTATATCTGATCATCTTGCAATGTAACTAGTAATGCATAACGACTGATATTTTACACTCCATAAATTTTTATGAAGTAGGAAATAGAGAGAAAAAATAGCTAAATTTTATATCAAATATAGGCATAAATATATTTTTTTTTTCCAGCCGTTAAAATTCAAATGATCTTAAATTGAATGAAGAATGGATGATTTGCACGCTCAAGTTCATCGATAAAAAGAGATTACATTTACTAAATTTGTTATAAACGAATTGCGTGGAAATTTTCGTATAAAAAAAAAAGAATTTTCGTGGATATTTACATTTAAAAATTCGTTAAAACGGGGTTTGATTCACGAAAAAAAAGCGTTACTCTTACGAAGATTCGTTAATAACGGGAATTTAATTTGTTTTTTAAATTAATTAATTAGAAATAAATTGATTTCAAAATTAATTATATTTAAAATTATAAATAAATAATTGTAATTTAAAAAAAATAAATAAAAAAAAATGTATTTAGGAAGTGAATAAATTCGATTTGGTTGACATCAAATTTTGATAAATGGAATACGAACCAGTTTCATTTACTTATTCGAGCAAAGCATTTATTTTCAGGATGCGTGACAAGTTCGTGAGGGATCACGAAAGCCATTAAAAACAGAATATCACGATTCGGTGTTTGGTCAGGTGCAAAGTAACCTCTATCGCGTGCACGAGATATCAGTAAAGAAGTTTTGGGGATTCCCCGCTGCTAGAACTTGTTCTTTCTAAGATGGTTGCTTTCTTCACATAGTCTGTGACTCTGGCTGATTGACGGCGCTCCAAGTGGAATTTCATGGGGTCATTTACCTATCTTAAAAAGATATCGAGTCTGCTAGACAATGTCCACCGTATCTTTAACTGATATACAATTTTAATTTAATTTCCTCTCGGAAGTTTCTATTTTTTTTCTCTCGACTAAATCGAGCCTATTTTAAGGATTTTTATATAAAATTAACCCGCTTTCTTTTGTGATTTCCTTCTCCGTAAACGATGTTTTTCTAGTAAAGAATCGATAAAGAATTCGTTACGGTAAACTGACTTTTGGACCGCCCTGTCCATCTTAATTATCTTTAGTATATCCAGAGTTATACTCGAGTAACAAATTCGAAGAGGGATTCGCCTTTATCCTTCTAGCGGAATGATTTATCTGGAAATCAAGATAGAATCCATTTTAAATGATTTCCATTCAATTTACTGCTTTGAAAATTAATTAATGCAATAGAGGGATTGTAAATTATTTCAGGTATTTATCTAGAGATAGACATGACACAAACATGAGATGTTACGGGAGGTAAAGACGTACGATTCACTTCGTTTAAAGCTATTTATCCTTCCAATTTTTATAGTTTTATCAACGTTTATACAAGATGACATTTATGGGTTTTCTTTGTAGATAATCGAGAAGATAAACCGAATATCCTTTCGTGAGTAAACGTTAATAAACAATTGCAAATCACCCTATCGTTGTACTGCGCAAGAAGATTCTCGTACTTCGGGGTTTATGTAAGAATTTATTTATTTTTTTGAACAAGTTGAGAGATCCGTAGCTAAAATATTTTCTATGTCATTCACCTTTATATTTACCATTCGAGCTTCTGTATTCTTCGAGCATAGATCAAACATTAAAGAGGACATTCTTCTCTTTGTATAACTTGGCCATTCTTGGATACGTTTACAAAAATAACGAACAAAAGAAGTTATTAAAGCCTAGACTACCGTATCAGAAGAGCCGTTAGATACTTCATAATCCAATTACCAGCTTAGTCAAGATAAATGATGGGTACGTCAGATACTTGGTATGAAAACCAAGAACCAATCTGTTCCTCTTATCAAAATCTCTAAATGTCTAAATCGTGTTCCAGACAATTTTTTGTTCTATATTAAATTCGAGAATTCCTCTAAAGAAAATTATATACGACAGATAAATGTGCCCATTGTGTCTTTCTTTTTCTTTTTTCTCCCTCCCCTGGAAAAAAATGGTCCAAAAAACGCGCTTATTAATGCATGCAATGCGCCGATACCCGTGGATTTTTTAAGAGGATATTTTGTCATACATAGTTAAAACTTTTATTAATTGTACGGCAATTAATGGAAGAAATGATATTTTTTTTTAATCTTATGAAATTTTAGCATATTTCTAACACGCAGACACGTTTTAGATAAGATATAAAAAGTATAAAAAGTCTATTTATCGATTCCTGCAACTAATTATAAGACAGCTATGTTTGATTTTAAATCAATGTCATCCTTATTTTCCTGTGGATTTATTACCTGTCTTTATACTGTTTAGATATGATCTAAGATCTTGCTATGGGCATCAATACCTTCAATTATCAACTTACAGATGACTCTAAATTACCGAAAATCACTAACAATTGTTTTTGATTAATTATATAGGATACGTAAAAATATAATGATTAGTAAATTTCTTAATATGTAAATAGTGCAAGAATCCCCGGGGCAACTTAATGGATATTTTTTTTTTAAAGGTAACCTTATTTCGACCAGGTGTGATCAGTTCCATTTATAAAAGTTTTCTTTAAAAAGTCTTTTGTGTCATTTATATAAATAATTTCCTGTTATATGATTCGTGTTTAAGCAATCATTTTTTTCTCTATACCTATTTTTTTTTTATCTCGATTCATCCGTGTACAATACTAAGAGTTACATCTAGAAGGAAGATGTTGAATGAAGCCATTGTACGTGGACAATGGCGATTCATTTGTGTCATTAGTCAATGTCCATTTGGAAGAGGTATTCACCTCGCATTCGAGTAAAAATATATCCTATTTTTCTTTAAAAATCGTTAAAAATCTTCAGGTTTTTTTTCTTTACAACTTGAAACTATACAAATTTCTTGTATCCATATTTAAATGCTTACAAATCGAGAAGATAGAAATTCTAAAATTAGCAATAAAAATTCATGTTTTCATCTATCATTAGATCGTGACTTAAATTTCTTTAGACCTCCCACATTCTTATTCAATAATCCATTAGGCGTTGTCATAAATATAAACATTGAATACCTACCAAAGAATTGAAAGATGGGGGATTTCGTATAACACTTCAATGTAAAAATTGAAGCGTTAATCCAATTCACGAGCGAAAAATTCAATTCAAAAAATGAAATTCTTAACCGTTAAGACTGTAATTTAATATAAAACATAAAAATTAAATTATAAGAAATTTGAATATCTCATCTCTCCGGTCGTGAAATAACCAAAATGGCTTTCTAACATGGGCGTACATATTCATAACCCAACCATGTCTAGTCTAGTAGTATGAGTCTTGGAAACATCTACATCGTAATGCTTAGAATATATAATTAACTTTAATATAACAGGTTTTTAACAATAATAATTTCAAAATTTATGGCATTCTTATTAAAGAAATATTCCAAAAGGTTGGGCCAATCATTTTAAGGTATTACTCACGTATCCAATGACGAATACGAGGAATTAATAGGTGAAGAATTTAATTAATCAATGTATATTTATATCCAATAGATAAAGAAGAGTATACGGAACGAGAAAACAAAGTACTTATCTTAAAAACAATCATTTAAATATAACAAAAGTGGATTTATCTGTGACGTTACACTTCAGGCGTAAAGGAAGAAATACATTATCCTTGACATTTACCAACTTACCAAACGGAATTTAATGTAGCTACAGGCTAGCTTCTAGTATGGAATTGTCCGCCTTCGCTCTGGGATTTTCCCCCTCTGCAACGTGGGTAACTCAGAAGCGTCCCATCACCCCAACCCACCTACCTATCTCTTCGGGTAATTGTTCATCCGTGATACCTTGATTTATATTCAAAAGCAACCAGTCAACATCCATCTGTCCGTGTATCACCCCTCTAACTATAATACATATCGTATTAACAGAAATTATAATGGAAAAAAGAAAAAAAAATCCTGATGATTTCGTCACAGGATACGAAAAAGAATGCCGTTGGCCCCGTAACGTATCGTTTTAGAAAACCGATCACGTCCCTAATTCCTAATTTTCTTATCGAGTTGCGATGGTTTTAATTAGAATTTACACCTTCTTAATTAAGACGAACAATAGTTTTCGATTTAAATTTTAAAAGTTTTCTCGTTTTATTTCCTTCTTCTTCTCTTAAAAAATGGATATTTCTGAAGTAAAATAAATCAATTTTATAAGAAAATATTGTTTCGAAGGATGGATTTATTCATCGGGTTTATAACGGTGTTAAAGAGAATTACAGTCAAAGGAATCACCTGTTTTTTAATTTATATTCCATGCTTAGGACAACGTTTGACCTTTTTAGAACACTAAAGATTTATTTCTCTTTAGTAATGATTAATAGTCTCCCTCTTTTTTTAATTCTTTATCTTAATTTTTCTCATTTAAATATGTTAATCGCTGGCATTAAATTGATTACACTTCGCCATTGTTTTACTTTTAATTATTATTTTAAAGGAAAATTGGATTGTTAACTCGTAAATTCTCTCGTAAACTTTCTTTCCAATTTTAAAATTTAACCCGATTTTTCTTAGTAATTAAGTTTTTAACACTATTAAAAAATTATTTACCCATTAATTTTATTACGAACGTTTTCTCGTTTCTTCTCTTCATTTTTTTGTAAATTTGTTTAATAAATTTAATTCTCTATCTTCTTAACAACCGATTGATATATAATTTATACATATTTAACTAGTAGCTATTTTTAAATTAATTTTTTAAATATATATTGATATAACAGGTGAGGATTAACGAAGGATCCTTCGGGATTTTATGCAATTATTTTTTTAAAAAAAAGAAAAGATTTTTGCCGAAATTTAATTTCTCGTTAAGAATGATTGATTTGGGAACCAGATTTATCTAAAATTTAATACTTAATCTGATTTTTTAACTTAGTTTTTCTTTATTTCTCTGTTGATTCTGTCATTGATAGTCGTATCAATTGATCATCTTAAACATCACTTCCACCAGGCGATTAACTTAAACACTGAACCATAACATATGCGTAAAAAAAAAATAAAGAAAGAAAAGTAAAATATCGAATATATCTTTTAAAATATTCTTCTGATAACCATTTCAAAGATATTTTCTATCTATCCGCTGATGCTTGGACACGTGATACGGGAGAGATGTCATTAACATCCCATTTTCACATCTTCATATTTTATTTATCTTATCAACTATTTGATATTTTTAGTACAGAATAAAATATTAAAATGTTTTTAAATAATATAAAATCGTTACCATATTTATTTTATTTATATAAATGTATTAAATCGAGCGTTAAGATGATTAGGTTGAGAGATCAAAGCGACTGTTAGATGAGGGATGTTTAGGCTTCTATTTATGAATTAGACGTAAATTTTTGATTTAAAACAATAAATTAATATAAAAAACAGTTAAAAATCTCTAAAAATATTTAAATTTTCTCTTCTTAAATCAATTAAAATTATTTAAAAAGGTTGCTACTCTGTAAATTTTCTTATTAATTATACGGCTAATTTTCCATTCGTATATAAATTTTATGTATAAAAAAACATTTTTATAACTAAAATAACTCATTCTGCACGATTTTGATGGCATTAATCTGGTCTTTTCGATTGGTAATAACTGTTATTTCTTTAATGATACGGCTATTACTACTTTAATGAACCTTATAATTATACTAAAATCAAAGTGTGAAACGATTGTCTATCATCATTTTGGGAGGTCTTCAATCGTTTAAACTTTCAAATAACTCGAATTAAAGTCTAATTTACTTATTGATATATCACGTGTCATTAAATATATATAAATTTTCTTGGTTATAAATAACTATCAAGCCATTAGAAGTCAACTAAAATTTAAACCACTTTTTTTTAATCCATTAAATATAAACAACTAAACTTAATTTTGGTACTATTTTCCCCTCCAGCAACAGGAAAATTGTATAAAAAGAAATAATATTCCGTATCCTAATAATAATACTAGTAATAAATAAATTTCTTATCCCTTTCTTGTGTGTTTTTATCGATAACTGTATTAAATTCGTGGATTATTTTCCACTTTTTCCGCATATTTTCCCTACAATTAAATCCGAATTTAGGTAAATATTACACGTATATATATATATTTTTTAACATATAAATACGAGATAACTAAGTACGTATCGAAGCTCCTATGTGATTTTAATATTTAAAGAATCGTATGCTAATTTTTAACATTAAATATTCAAACTGTTATGTTCAATTTTCCAATTATACAATTGATAAGGAATACGTGTTTTACGTTTTCTTTGTCTAGGTCGAGGTCAAATTTAGGGAAATTCCCCAAATTATACACCCAATGGCGTATCCTTAGGATGTAAATCTTTTAGGCTTTTCCTTTTTCAATTATCGACCTTGTATACTTTATATATGATACCAGATGTTTAATAAAATTATATATAAAAAATGTAGATAAAATTATAAATTTTATTATATTTTTAAACGAAATTTTCTTTTCTCCCCCCTTAAAATATCGTGTTCGGAAATTTATAAACATTATCTAAAGTCATTTCTTAAGGTATAATTGTCCATAAACTTTATAAAATAAAAATGTCATTATTAGACATGCTATAGGGGTGTTTTTTTGCTAAGTATGACATGTCCTTCCAGTGTATTAAACACGATATCTTGTTTAGCATCAAACTATCCGACTTTAATAGCATATGCACACCTGCGAATGGATATTAACGTTGGAAATATATCTTTTAATGAGCTTTCTGGTATTTTATAATAATTGTTTTTCTTATTTCTTTCGTGTATGACACTAGTGTACCACTTAAGGTACACACGAGATTCATACGCTGTTTATTCACTTTTAACATTTACACAATCTTGACCACACACACATACGTTTACTTACTCATTTACACGATTGTTGAGTTATTTATTTACTTGCAGGATTCATTCACGTCAAGGATTCAAATAATTGTTTATACAATAATTTTCTGAATATTTGTATAAATTACCTAAATATTTACAATCTTCTGAAGATTCGGATGAAGATTCGTGTAAATTTTATGAAGATCCTCCTTTGCAAATCATATTTTACGAGATTCCATATTTATTTATGGATAATTATGAAATTTTTTGAGGGTTTAAATTAAGAAAAAAGTTTATTCTGTAGGTTTGGATGAGCTCGTCTTACAATAAATCATTGGAGTGAAACCAAATGGCCATTAAGAGTGCGGCATCACGTTTTTTTTATCAGGTTGACAATGAGTGAGATGTTTTTTCTTGTTAAACAATAAAAATTTACGTTTAAAAATCTCAAATGAGTGGAATTTTATTCAAATGAATAAAACAGAAATAGATTTTATACAAATTTTAATTGTGTTTTTGGGGTTAAACCCTTATTTTTCTCTATCCTTACGTCTTTACGGTAGAGAAATTTATTTAAATTCTGGTCGAGAATGAATTAAATCTCTTGATTCTGATTTAGCTACTAAAACAATGATTTATTATTCATTTGATTTGCAAATCGATAGGATATTATAATATTTAAAAAAAAATTATGATTGTGTAGTTCAAAGAATTGCAAATATTATAAATGGAGTGTGGTTTTTAAAGTAAATTATTAAGGAAATAATGTATAAAAATGAAATAATACTGTAGATTGTCCTTCGTAAGAACAAGATGAACGCCCACAGCGAAACATGATATTTGAATTTTAGAAAACTTGTGTCATTAATAAGAAATTAGCTTCTAATTATGGGTTTGCCTCACCGAGACTAAGATATATCTACTCACCTTGAGATGAGTGACATTATGGTGTGAAGAATTAGACTTAATGCTTAGGGAGTGTAAAAATGCATTCTGATCTACCTCAGCCACGCACTTTGATCATATAAAATACTCTTTAATTACTACTGTGGACATATTGTAAGATTCTATAATAGTTCCTGATCTTATTAGTCATCCTAATTTCCTTCTTGCATGGGGTTATAGGTAAAAAAATTATTATTTTTTTACTATATTGATAAGGTGTTAGTTCGTACCCTACGATCCCCAAAGAGGGATAGGAAAGAAGCCTTGGGGTGGTTCTTGATTACGCGTTTGGCTTAAGTAACAACCGGATGCGCTATCAATATCCCCAGGCAAACTATCTTGATTGGACGGCAAGATTCTAACTGACGACCAACCTCTAGTAGATAGTGACAGGAAAAGAAAAAAAAAATTGAAACAGTTTATCAGCAGTGACAAATTAATATCTGCCTGACAGTAGGCAATTTCTTTGAAACAATCATTCACATACGGGATAAGTGGGTGAGAGAAAACCCCTCGATGGAGATATTCAATAAAAACTGTTAAATAAACAACAGTAGTAAGTCCGTAATCAATTAATATCCTCGGAGGTCTTCACGTTTTAGTCAGAAGATTATGGATTTTGAAGTAAATTTTAATAGAATTTAATTTAGTCGAATATAAGCAATGAGTTGTTTTCGTGTTTGGAGAGGTCATAAGAGATCTTTCCTGGAGGCGGAGCGGTACAATCATTTAGCTTCATTAATATTTCCATGCCAAACAGATCAGCAGTTATTGAAGAATCAAGCCTCATACGTTTAATGTACTCGCTGACACGAGAAATGTGTTTATATCCACCTTAAAACATAAGAAAATTATACACGAGAGAGTTTAAACGTAAAAACATTTAACAATTTTGGTATTGTCGTTATAAAGAGTAACTTTTCTTTAAATATATATATGTATATCCTTTCTTTGATTTATACATTAGCATTAGTAGGAGGTAGATTAAAATATTTTACGGATTTGATAAACGGATTATAAACACGCAACCTATCTCCCTATATAGTTAACACTCATTAATGTAATTAACCTTTCTGTCTTGAGTGCAGAGAAACAATCAAAATTGATGATCCTGCGGGGTGATATTCTCAGGTGTTTGTAACTTCCCGTCCTTTTTTTGTTTTTTTAAGTTTTAAAACGAGTTAATCGCACACGTATCCTGTCGTAAAATCGCTTTATTTTTAAATTATATATTATGATTTAAATTATTTACTAAACTGTCATTGACCCTATCGAATCTTCGCTGGTTGCCACTCCTCCACAACGGAATTTCCATTGAATTCTTCATAAAAATAAGTAAATTTCCCGTAAAAACTGTACGAAACAATCGATTTTGCAAGATATTTATCTCTTTTTTTTTTTTTATCTGTTAGCTCATAATCGACGTCTACAACACCTTACACTTGTAGTTCGACGTGTAAAAATCGATTAAATCTTGATTTTTTTCTTACTCTTGGAGACGATTTTATAGAGGATTTTTAATGATTTTATTTTAAAAATGAACTGGCGACTAGTCGAGCAATTGAATATCATCTGGATTCGAGTTAGTCAGATCAGACTATGTAAAGATCTGTCTGGAATACAATTTACTCGTGATGGATGGGTTATTGTTAAAGAGAATCTCATAATCAAGCTCATAGAATGCTGATTCTGAACTCCCGACTGCTTCTTCGGGATCCCATTGCCAAAGGAATGTCACGATTTTGTAGTGTTATCGTGCCTGATTTCTTGGATGTCATTGGATTACTGCTTTCATGAATATATATATATATACATATATATTTCTTTGCTTCAACTAAAATTATATACATGAGTACATATTAACCATTCTGCAATTTCTTACAAGAGTTATAATTTATAAACCGTGAAGAATTATATACTAATTAGTATACTTTAAATCATTTAAATATAATGTCTAAGATGATAATTTCACATCGTCCTAATCGTATTTCATTACATATTAATTGGAAAATTGTATACATTCGTAGTACACGATTTTAACGCTTATTTATATAAATTAACTAGTAAATTGTTCACTTTGAAGTTGTATAACTTGTTGCTTTTGTTGAAAAATTATTTATTTTAAAGGATTCGAGCTGTTTAATTAATTATTTTAGGCATTAAACCCATTGGTTGTCTGTAAGGATTGATGGAAGAGCATTTTTGGAACCTTTTTCTGTTTTTTTTACTAGAAAATTGCTTAATTTTTAAAGCTTTTTTTTAACTTTCTAAATTGTTATATTTGTGAAACTTCTAACATTATAAATAGTTGTTAATTTTCTCAATTCCTGGTAGAGTTCTAAACGTCGTTTTGCGTGATTTTACTAGAAAATGGCGAAAACAATAGCAGAAGGAGTCTTTAGAAACGATCGAATGCCCTTAAAGCCATATTGAGAATGAGTATTATAGACAAAAGAAAACATTAGAGACAAATCCATGCGTGATTATTAGATTCAACCTCCCTCCTAGTCAGTACAAAACGAAGAAGGGAGAGAACACGCACGACTAGTTACAAGATATAGAAAGAGGAACAGAGGGGGGGAAGTTGTGCTGTGTATGTGTGTGTGTGTGATGCTCGAAACTCGGTATTCTGTCCCAGGTGCTGTTTAATTGCAGAGACAGCGTACTTATCATAGACAAACACACATGTGGTAGTCTTTCTTGGCCGCTAGGGATCGACAGAAGAATGATGGTCTTGTAATGAATGGGTAGAGATGAGATGCCGTCAAACTTCTCCCGCAGTACATCCCACTTTTCCGATCTCTTATCTAGACAAACACTTAAAAATAGTGAAAATAATATAAAGGATTTTTTTTAGAAAAAAAAATTCAATATTTTATTATTAAAAAAAAATAAAAAAGAAAAGAAAACCCCTCTCGGTTTGAGGTAGATCATACAATGCTCGTTCCCTTACGATTCCTATAGGCTTGAGTGAAGTGTAAATCGAGTGTTGTTTTCTTAGAAGAGGGAAAAGATTTGTTAGAAAGTCTATACAAAATTTTTACACTTTTATCACACAGAAACCAATTTTTCGTGACCTTGAATATTGGTTTTGACTGATGATGTGTTGGCGTGTGTATGTCGGTGTTGTTACGGTAATTTTTTTCGCTGGGTTGTTTTATTTTACAATTACTGACACGAGGCATTGAGATTGCTCTCGAGACATCCCATTTTATCTTTTATAAACAATAGTATTTCGATATTAAAAATTTTTTCCTTCGAACTCCCCTTCTTCGAGTTTTAAGTATAATATAGTTAATTTTTCCAGTTTTTACAGAATAATTTAAAAAAAAAAGAAAATATTAATCTAAAAACTGGCTCGACTAAGTTTACTTTTTAAATATTAAGTGATAAATAATTTTTAAATGTTAAGCGCGTAGTATTGGGAATGCAAAATCATCCATCAAGTGAGGCCGAGATGTCAGAGAATTCGATTAAACTACATAATAACTATGTACAATGTACACATCCAGATATAATTCTGAAATAATAACTTGACATATGCAGGTTGAAAAATATCACACGTGAATTTTCTCTTCTATTTTCAAACTATTTATCTTTAATAAAGTATATTTTTCTTGGAGAAAATTTGTGTTTTTTTTTTAGGAAAAAATACAAATTTTCTATAAAATGTTTACGTTTTTTTTTGTTTTTAACACGTAACGATTGATATTGTTTATATCAAATGAATTCGCTTTAAAATTACAATGTGTCGTAATTAGAGTTGCACTTAGTTATGGTATTTATTTATTTATTTATGCACCCGGTTGTGTATTTGATTGTTGCACTTAATTATAATTTATAGGCCTATATAGTTTGTTGTTTCAGTTTCTATCCAGTTATATACCTTAAAGTAAATACAATAAACTAAGTATAACAAATATCTAGTACCTGATTGTGTAGTTGGTGTACCTACTTTATTGTATCTAATTATTTATTGTTTATGTACTTTATTCCTATGCTTAGTTTTATCTTGTTTATTGTATACATTCTTGTGTGCCTACTAGACTTAATAATTTAATTACTCATACCTTAATTATAATTATACTTAAAAAAGAAAGAAATAATTAAAACTGATTTTTAAATACGATAATTTCTTTTAATTAACAGCCTTAAACATTTTATTTTACATTCTTTTTTAATTTAACAGAATCGTATACATTTCTACTCGTTTAATGTCATACAAATCATTAATTCCATTCTACAAAAGAATTTTAATTACACTCACTTAAGCGATTCATTTAACCAAAACAAAAGAACACATATGTATATATAATAGTTGATTAGTAACAGTAATGATTTTTTAGGGGAAAAAATAAGCAAGGAGGGGTAAAAAAAGGCAAGAAACCTTCCCTAAACATCGGGTAACGAGCAAAAAAAAATTATAATTTACTTAGAAAAATGTCTGTAGTAAGAGGGTACTTAACACGATTTTGTATATGAATAAAACAATTAAGGGTAGAGATCAATTTTACGTAATTGAAACTTCGCTTCCTGTTATTATTGGCAAGTAAAATAGAAAAAAGATTTATCCAAACCTGTACTTATAGATACTTACAATAAGTATAAACCTAAATCGAGATCACACTTGTCACGGAAATTACGGTACAAATGCATTTTCATACAGTAAGTGATGGCAGAAACACATTAACTCACTAGTTACCTAGCCTTTAATTAGCACCTGGATACCGTGAAAAGTGTGGCTTGCTTCATTCAATGAGAAATAACCCCAGGCGTTTTGCTTGTGAAGGTCCTACTTTTAAATTACATTATTATTCTTCTTTTACTTCTTTTTATTTTTTTACAGGGAAGCTAATTTTTAACTTTCTAAAATATACACCACTTTATTCCTATATTTTGATTAAATATTTAATTTTTTTTCTATCTTACCTCTAATTTCTATACGCTATAATTGTGTAAAATTTTAAAAAAATGTACAATTATAATTTATTAGGTAATTACTAAGATAATAATTATTTAATATACTAAAAAAAATTAGAAACTTATTACTAAATGCTTAGAGATTAGAGGTTAATTTTTTACTCCTTATTCTATAAATATATCTAAATTTTAGACATTATATCATTCATTATCATTACTATTTAAATGTAATTGTATAAAATAAACTGTTATTCTTACGAAATAACCTTAAAGTATATTAAAACTTTAACTATATTTAATAAATAATTTATGTATAACGTAAATAATTATTATAATATTTATTTATTTAATCCCGAAAAATGATAGGATTATTTTATAAATATAAAAGTTATTATATAGGTCACGAATCATTTGGGAAAACCTCAAAACCATTATTGTCAAGGACATTTTAATATACTTGCTCCAACAACGAAGAAATATCCTAGACACTTCCGTGATATTCTTTTTTTTTTTTTCTTCGTTCCACGCCATTTTAATTGTGTTTTCTAACTAAATTAAGCAATATTTTAAATCACAATTAAGAATAGAACGGTATTACACGATGTAATTCGTTAATGAAAATGTTTATATCACTAATTACTCTCTCTTATGACTTATTACACAACGTTTTAATGACTTAAACCATTGTTTAAACTGTATAACGGAATCTAAATTACAATTTTTGACAATTAAAAGAACTGTATAATTTATTTTAAGCATTGTATACTGATCTAAAGCATTAAAAACTCTGTTACAATATTTAAAGTATTAGGCGGTATGTAACGAAGAATACGTCTTTCGTCACAGATTTCTGGATCCCCAATTCCTTAAGGGTCCAATCAATCAATCAATTTTAGACAGAAGAGAATGTCTCTGTCTAGAGACCTCCCAGTGTTCTACAAGAATCGTACATATTGATTATGCAAAATGCATAACCTCTAAGATAAAACCTTACTTTTTTTTTTTGTCATAAATTATGCATAAACTTATTTGCAAACAAATGAATATCGATTAAAAACAATTTAATTATTATTAATTTAAAAAAATAAAAATAAGTATAGACTTCTCTACTTTATCTTTGAAATTCTGGAGTGAATTTCTTAAGGGTGTGACTCAACTTCTTAACATTGGAAAACGTTTTAATATTCTTAAGATGTTTCTTCGTTTAATTATTTAAAGAGCAATGGTTCGTTACATAAATAAGCATTACACAGATCTAATGCATAATTCTGATAGATCCACTTTTTATTTTATTTTTATTTTTTTATGTACGGTACACCCTAAACTAGAATTCCGATTTTGGAAGTCAAATTTACAATTCTAAGACTCAACTTCATCTAAAAAGAGTAGAAAAATCATTACTAAACATTATACAAAAAGTGATTTACGAGTTATTTTTTATATATATACATATACACACACACATATTTAAGTAGAATTATCTAAACAACTGAAGATAATAAGGTTCGACATAAAATTAAGCTTAAATACATGGTATAAAAAATTAATTTACGACACTTTATACGGCTTAAAGAATTTGTATAATTAGATATAAAATCTGCATATATTAATCTGTAATTTATAAATA
>NW_019384645.1:509296-544966 GCF_000671375.1 Centruroides sculpturatus | reverse complement strand
ATATATAAAAGTCGTTTTTTAGTCTTCTAAGTGACGGGATCTCTCGGTTTACATCCATCTTTTAGAGGCACACTCTCTGAAAGACGGTGCTGAATTGTTCCATTGTGTACTAATACCCGTGATTTGCGAGTAAATAAACAAAGATAAACTTCTAAATTATTATATAAAATAAGCGAAATTTGCATACTTTAATTTGCATACTCAATATATATTCATTATAGATGTCTCCATCCTAAATTATTAAATATTTTGCAGTGCAAAACGTCTTTAAAATAGTTTTTACACTGGCACACGCTGGTAATGATTTTTCTACAGTATAAATTAATGCCACCTGTCAATTTAAAAATGACTATTTTCAATAAGACTCAGCAGTTTTCAACGAGAAATAATTATTTTTAATATTTTGAAAATTTTACAATTGTCCAATACTTGGTCCCCCTTCAACGTAGAACTCGATCCTTAATTATCGATAAACTCGTATTAACTTTTGAAGATGGCTTCCTCAACAGAACAGTTCTAAAGTTACCTTTAAAAAGTTAATTTTTTCTTATAAATAATCGTTAATTCGACATAGAAATTTATGTAAATTTGTGAGATAAATTAAGTAAAAAAAGTTACTATGTAATAAATCGGTTCCTTTTATTATGTAGTCAAGTTTGAGCAGGAAACACAGACACCTAGGACAGTGTGTAGTTCTATTGTTCTCACATAGACAAGGTGACCTTGATGGAAAGTACTCGAATGAATCGTATATATTTCCTGCACAATTTCTACTAAAAGTCAGAGGTCACGGGGTTCAAATACGTACTAATTTCGACAATTACAAGTTATCTAAATCTATCGACTTCTACCGATTGAAAGTAAAAACGCATTTACTTTTATTGCAGCATTAAAAAAAAACAATTAACACCTTTATTTTAAATAAAAGTATTTATTTATTTATTTATTTTATGGCCTTCTCTAAGTAAATTTACACTTTGTAGTGTCATCGCCTCTTTGTAAATTAATGCGATTCGTAGTGGAAAAATAAGCTCTTATTTATTTTTAGGATTTAGAAATATTGTTATATTAAGTATTATAAATAATTTATTTGAAATAATCTATAAATAAATTTTGTATAATTATTCAGTAACAATTAACAGTTGGTTAACGCCTAGCTAATTTTTCATATGTTGCTAGATTTGGAATTTTGACCTTGATCAATAGTTTCAAAAAGGGAAATTCCCCCTTTTTTCAAATCAGATAATGGTCAAAGGTTAAGTAGAGGGTAGACTATATAAATGTCAAGCATATAACACTCACATACAAATCGTCCCGCTCTGTTTTCTTTTCTATATTCTCAAAGATCAAGGACAACTTCTAAAAAATTCGAAATTTATTTATTTTTTTCAAAAAAATATCAAAGAACATCCTTAAATATCACCAAAATATTTAAATTAAACCCATTTACCTGTGAATTAAAATATTTTACATCATATATAATCATTTTTATTGCATCATTAGCAACAAAAATGATTATAGATGATGCTTCTCTCCAACATCATTTTGTGATTTTTTTTAAATACTTTTTCTTAAAAAATTAAAACTCATTTATTAATTCAAATTAGAATAAACTTGAATTGTAAACAAAATAACTAAACTTACATTTATTAATTCAATTTTAGCGTAATGAACTCAGGAATACGATTTCCCATAGCTTTGGGGTTCGCGATCTACCGATTGATAAATAATTGCGTAAAGAATATATATAATATCATCTCAACAAACAAAATTTAATTGATATTGATCTGAATTTTTTGAATCTGTATAATAAAATTCTAATTATCTTTCTAATTTTTCTTTCGTATATAACTATATTTAAGAAATTTTGACTTTATACTTGTATACGATGTATAGTTTTAATGCCCAATTTCCCAACCTCTTAGATCTTATATAAAAAGAAGATAAATGATATTTCAGCTTATATTTTAGAAAAAATAATTAAAATCATTACACCCTACAACTATAAGATAAAATAAGGACAAGGTAAGATTTTAATGTTGAAATTTTGAAAGTGAAACCCTAAATTAGTAGAGAATACAGATCACAATCACTTAAGTCTATCATGTACAGTAGCTGGAACAACACACGAATATTAATGGGCAATTAAGTTTTTTTTTTAATACCAAAATCTAAGTCGATCCTCTTATTAGATCTATATATAACTGGAGGCAGTTTTCAACTGTTTGTCTGACAAAATTCATGATATTGTTGTAAATATTTTGGAAGAATTATAGAGCCGTTGGAAGCAAATGTGGGCTTACTATGAAGAGGTTGATTACATATCTTTGTACCAAGATTGATTGCGATGGAATTAATGGAACAATGGCACGCCCAAGGGGATAAATTATATTAGTGGCTCGCATGCACATTGAATAGAAAAATGTAAAGTTTAACATGGCAGGTGTTAATAATTATTTTATAAAAATTTTATGCTTAGTTACGGTAATGTTTTCTTCTGTCTAGAAAAGTACCTATCATAGTCTTGTTTACATTTCCTAATGAATAGAGTCCATCTTCTTGTGTACAGTACTTCTTTGATTCTTCTGCAGAATGGGACACTATAGAAACACTAATTTGCTTATAGTAGAAACATTAGAATAATAGAAACATTATAACGTTCTTATTGTGTTTCTACTATAAACAGATTAGTGTTTATAGTGTCTATTTGGGGAATATATTTATCATATATTTGACTTCTCCTGTTTGTTTACACACTATCTAGAAATCTACTTATCTATATAAGCACTTATTGCATCTTGTTTAGGAATGTACTGCACCCTAGCCACGTACCATTTTAATCCTTCTACAAGGCATATACCTACATGTACTTTATTATACGTACAGTACATAAATAGATATATTCCTAGATAGGAGAGACAACCTATAAGTAAGAGAAATGTTTAATTTCCATGTAGGAACGTACCTATTTATGGATTGATTTCTTTTCTTTCTCATCTTCCTCAAAAGATGGAGCGTTAACCCTTTAATTTAAATTTTTCTGACAGCTTGTGTGACATAATAATATACATTTCTTATTATAGCTGCGAGGAAAATTAGAGAGTTATTTATTTTTTTTCCTCTCTGTCTTTATTTAACTCATTCAGTCTTACATCTTTGTTGCGTTAAGTGTAAACAAATTATTATTATTACAATAACTCGGTCGAAAAATCGATAATAATACACTTACCTGTTGCTTATAATTACATCAAAATATAAGTTTTATGACTCGTAGAAAATGAAGGAAATTTTATATTAAGAATTTATTCGAATTTCTTTTAATAAAATTAATAAAATTATTATGATTTTTAACACATTTTTTTAAGCTTTAAATAACTTTAGAGTTCAAGAAAAAATAATTTTAAGTTAAATTTTAATATTTTTAAAGTCTTTTGAGTTAAATATTAATAATTCAATTTAAAATATATGCTCTTTATCTCAAATTAGTAGTCTTGCCCCTGTACATCATACTTTCCCTGACAACAGAGTCTATGTGACTTCGTTCTGTAAAAAAAATTCGAATTAAAATCACGTGACTTCCGGTTTAGACCGGAAGTTAAAATATAGTTAATTAGGGCATCCCTCGTCTAATATTTCCATATCCGGTTTTGGTTTTCATATGTCTAACTTTGTTCTCGAGATTAAGGAAGGACAGACAGACAGTTGGACGACATAGGTCTACAATTTTTTTTCAAATTTCAGCCCAAAAATGTTTATAAATAGTGATTAAATTCCCCCTTCGATAAGTATATAATAACTCTATAAATGTGTGGAATTTTCATTGCATTATGATATATTTGACATTAACATGATTCACAAAAATTTCGCATGAAAAATGATTTATTAATTAATTTTTGACTTGAAAATTCTCACTAAAACGTGAGAATTCTAAAGCCAAAAATTAATTAATAAATCATTANAAAATATATATATATATACAGTATATAAATTTAAAGTTTAAAAATGAGATTTTTAACATCTACAAGAACAACTAAAAATATATATACTCTTTGTTGAAGATATCCATGATAGAAAATATACAGGAAAATAAATCTAAGACTTACAAAGCTTCTAGACTTTGTCAAGTGTTGTCTTTTCTTTAGGCGGATTTTCATTTATTGTTCTGTTTTGACGAAGAACAATGTGCATGAGGTTAAGCTAGAGAAGGATTACTTAGAACAAACAAGCATTCTTCTTCTATACTGGATTTTAGAAGAACGTCACCACTTTATTTCAACAAATTACTTTTAAACTTTCTGCATTATAAATATAGAAAAAATAAAAAGAGAAGAACTTTCTCACAGGTATTTAAAATGCTATTATTTTTAAAAAAAGAAAGATATTTTTATTACAAAAATGAGATTTTCTTTGCAAAGTGGTTGTGATCATTTTCTCCACTTTTCTTAGATATTTACATTTTGATATCATCTCAAAACACTGAATATTTTTCTATCACTATGTAAATACTGTAAATTTTAAGTTGTGCATATCATATCTGTTGAAAAGAAAATTTTATTATTATAGTATAGTGGTTGTAATAAAATTTTATGATCTACAAAAGAAAAAAAAAATGGCTATCTGGCATGGCATCAGTTAAGTCTGTTCTTTAATCTAAAAGAAGATTACTTAGGAAATTTCAATAAAGTTTAAACTTAACGATTTATACATCTGTAAAAATCTGTATAAATAATGTTGGAAATGTTTATTTTATATTTAAATATCAAATTATTAATTATATTTAAAATTTGGAAAGGTAGATTTGAGTCCAAATTTAGATTCAGTAGCCCAATTTGTATTCTCAGGTGATGCTGAAGATAGTTAAATTTACATAAAAAATGATTACTTTTTGTGATGTCAAGCCATACTTGATAGGAATTTCATTGAAAAAAATACAGTAAAATGCAACACAGTGATGGACTGTAGATATTGCATGGTGTTGCATTTTACTTGGCCAGTATTTTATATATATACATATATATATTTGAATTCGCTCACGATGGAGACAAAATTTATTGGATTTATTGACACAACCTTCACTCGATCTTCCGACTAAATTCTAAGAACACTTCATTTGAATGCAACTCATATTTGGCACTTAGACTGGTAAAAAGGGGAATCCCCACCAGACATTGCCTTAAGTTATAAAAGTATCAAAAAAAATTTCGTCTGAAGATGTCCGAATAATAAATAAACTTCGCATTTTTATATTGTACAAGAGTTAAAATTATTTGTGAGGTATTTTCTTCTTATCAACGTATGCTAAATAATTACACTTTTAAAAAAAATTGTTACACTCTAAGCATTTATATGAATCTTTTACGGTAATTTACATTAAAGATAACATTCTTAAATACTTAATTTATACGAATTTTCCTACTTTAATCGCGATTTTCTATTATTAATTATCTTTATATAGGGTCGTCTAGTAATTGCCAAATCGATTGTTTGGCTTGATAATTTAAAAAAAAGGAATTTAAAGTGATTCTAGAATACTACAATAAGAGATTCGAACATCTATAAGTTTGAATATCCTTAATACGGTGCCGTACAGCGAGGATTCAATATGGTGCCATACAGTGAGAAGTACCATACCCCCTCTTGGGTATGGTACTTCTCGCTCAAAAATTAAAAATACTTAAAAAATTAATAAGTAACTTTTATTAGCACGTGGACGACGATTGTACATACAGCGTATGGTCAGCCATCATACATGTCAATGGTATTGTGTCATCCATCGAGTACACGTGGAGGCTCTTCGGCACCACTTGTTTAATTTGTGACAAGAGAATAAGCAGGATAAACTCCAAATATTTAATATTTAATATATTAAATATTAAGTAAATTGTATAAGATAATTAAGTTCGCTAACTATTCCAGATCCGTTTAATATTCGAATTCCAGAGAAATAATTTCATCCCTACAAAAAATACTTTCTAAAACATTAAAACAAAAATTAAAGATGAAGGTTATCAAAATTTATTTACTTTTCCTCGTGAATTTTATTGATCACCAATAAATTTCTTGACATTTGGCGATTTTATCTTCTCTTCCTCCATCGACGACGTTGGTAAATCGACTTATCTAGATGAAGAAAGAGCTTGAAATGGCTCGAATCTCCTCTATGAATCGCCATCATAATTTTTCTTATTTATCTAGAATTATCTGATAATTAAATTATAGAATAATTACACATTAATGAAGGATTTTTCTTTAATTCGGAACGTGATACACATCTACTATCGACTTGAAATTCTGTTTACACTTCGTAAGTTCGTTCGTATTGCATAAATTCTGGTTATATAGTCTCTATATATGTATAATTTGTATAAGATTTGTTTTTTATTTTTGAAACATTTCGTAACATTACGCAAAAAATTGTTATAAAGTTATTTGTCAATATATGCAAGCTTTTTCAATGGATAATGATGACGATAACGTTATCGAGTGAGTCGAGCTTATCTTGAAAAAGCTTAAAATCGCTTTAATGTGAAAAAATGCTTATAAATTTTTATAAGAAAATAGATAATAGACACGGGTTTTTTCTTGGAAAAATTCAAAATTTATGGTTCGTTTGTCTGAAGGTTAGCAGGAAATGTTTTTGAATCGTATTCTTTCTATCAAGAGCTAATAAAGATGCTTATCTTATTTATGGTAAGAATGATAATTTGCATTAAAAAAAAATAACTTATATCTTAGATAATGTAAGCTTCCTCATTTGGATAACATACATTAAAATTTCTATAGTTTTTGTAGAAGAGTAAACCCATTTGTGACGAAGAAAACATACGTTATAAAGAAGCATTCCTTTGTAAATGAGTTTAAAAAAAGAAAGAAAATATTATAAGATATATAAATATTTCTACTTAATTTCTATATAAATTCGATTAAATTTAATATTTAATAAATATCTTTATACCTACAGAACTAAGAGATAAGAAATTTGATTGATAAATAGTATTTTGACGTTCCTAAATTCAAAATTGATATCGTTTCAAGAGATATAACGCAATTAGTACGAGGTATACACGAGTATTATTGCTTTAAAATCGAAAAATTGGCTTGATTATATATAGTCTATCTACACTGTAGGCTGTAGGATATCTTCTACAAAATTTACTCGGTTCGACATTTAAAAAAAAAGGAAAGATTACAGATGTAGAGAGCGATATCCTTGCAAGAAATGCATTACATTGTAGAAAATTTAGCTGATTTGACAGAATATAACTTACCTGACATGGGAAAAAGTATTGCTTGAAAGCTTTCTTCAACCAAGTAGATAAATTTGATTTCTATAGAGAAAATTCTGAAACTCTCATCAAGCTACTGAATACTGAAATAAAGGAAAGTGTGACAATAAATATTGGAAGCAGATGTTCCAAATTTCAGAAGCAAACTATTAAAATTGTATATCTTTAAAAGCCTGTTTCTCTTTTTTTTTTATAATTATNTAGAACAGAAAGAAAAGCTAAACATACTGGTTTCTTTGTCAATTGCCAACACCTGCTCTATCCATATATATATATATGTTATTTATTATTATTATTTTTTTTTTTTTTTTGAGAAAGCTGCACCTCGAGGAACTTCGAATGATACACACTGTCACACATGGTAGAAGCTTTCAACAGAAAAAGGTACTACAATCCATTATCTAATCTTGCGGCCCAACCATTAAACGATAGAAACAAGTATAATTATATAATCTGCCTTATTATGTATGTACTGCATCAACCGGTCTACATCCGGAAGAGTAGATACACAACACTAGAACTCATTTTCTTTTCCATTTTTTTTATGATAAAGACCCAAGAGTACCGTTTGGATGATCAAACAATGCGAATCTATAATATATTACTTTCAAAACTTGGTCAAAGATGGGTAAAACAGATAGTGTACGGCACGAAACATGATAGATTTTCATAATTATTGAAGCAGACACTAGTGAAATTTATATTAAAAATTTCAATTTATTTCATTTTTCATATATAAAAGTCGTTTTTTTAGTCTTCTAAGTGAGGGATCTCTCGGTTTACATCCATCTTTTAGAGGCACACTCTCTGAAAGACGGTGCTGAATTGTTCCATTGTGTACTAATACCCGTGATTTGCGAGTAAATAAACAAAGATAAACTTCTAAATTATTATATAAAATAAGCGAAATTTGCATACTTTAATTTGCATACTCAATATATATTCATTATAGATGTCTCCATCCTAAATTATTAAATATTTTTCAGTGCACAACGTCTTTAAAATAGTTTTTACACTGGCACACGCTGGTAATGATTTTTCTACAGTATAAATTAATGCCACCTGTCAATTTAAAAATGACTATTTTCAATAAGACTCAGCAGTTTTTAACGAGAAATAATTATTTTTAATATTTTGAAAATTTTACAATTGTCCAATACTTGGTCCCCCTTCAAAGTAGAACTCGATCCTTAATTATCGATAAACTCGTATTAACTTTTGAAGATGGCTTCCTCAACAGAACAGTTCTAAAGTTACCTTTAAAAAGTTAATTTTTTCTTATAAATAATCGTTAATTCGACATAGAAATTTATGTAAATTTGTGAGATAAATTAAGTAAAAAAGTTACTATGTAATAAATCGGTTCCTTTTATTATGTAGTCAAGTTTGAGCAGGAAACACAGACACCTAGGACAGTGTGTAGTTCTATTGTTCTCACATAGACAAGGTGACCTTGATGAAAAGTACTCGAATGAATCGTATATATTTCCTGCACAATTTCTACTAAAAGTCAGAGGTCACGGGGTTCAAATACGTACTAATTTCGACAATTACAAGTTATCTAAATCTATCGACTTCTACCGATTGAAAGTAAAAACGCATTTACTTTTATTGCAGCATTAAAAAAAAACAATTAACACCTTTATTTTAAATAAAAGTATTTATTTATTTATTTATTTTATGGCCTTCTCTAAGTAAATTTACACTTTGTAGTGTCATCGCCTCTTTGTAAATTAATGCGATTCGTAGTGGAAAAATAAGCTCTTATTTATTTTTAGGATTTAGAAATATTGTTATATTAAGTATTATAAATAATTTATTTGAAATAATCTATAAATAAATTTTGTATAATTATTCAGTAACAATTAACAGTTGGTTAACGCCTAGCTAATTTTTCATATGTTGCTAGATTTGGAATTTTGACCTTGATCAATAGTTTCAAAAAGGGAAATTCCCCCTTTTTTCAAATCAGATAATGGTCAAAGGTTAAGTAGAGGGTAGACTATATAAATGTCAAGCATATAACACTCACATACAAATCGTCCCGCTCTGTTTTCTTTTCTATATTCTCAAAGATCAAGGACAACTTCTAAAAAATTCGAAATTTATTTATTTTTTTTCAAAAAATATCAAAGAACATCCTTAAATATCACCAAAATATTTAAATTAAACCCATTTACCTGTGAATTAAAATATTTTACATCATATATAATCATTTTTATTGCATCATTAGCAACAAAAATGATTATAGATGATGCTTCTCTCCAACATCATTTTGTGATTTTTTTTAAATACTTTTTCTTAAAAAATTAAAACTCATTTATTAATTCAAATTAGAATAAACTTGAATTGTAAACAAAATAACTAAACTTACATTTATTAATTCAATTTTAGCGTAATGAACTCAGGAATACGATTTCCCATAGCTTTGGGGTTCGCGATCTACCGATTGATAAATAATTGCGTAAAGAATATATATAATATCATCTCAACAAACAAAATTTAATTGATATTGATCTGAATTTTTTGAATCTGTATAATAAAATTCTAATTATCTTTCTAATTTTTCTTTCGTATATAACTATATTTAAGAAATTTTGACTTTATACTTGTATACGATGTATAGTTTTAATGCCCAATTTCCCAACCTCTTAGATCTTATATAAAAAGAAGATAAATGATATTTCAGCTTATATTTTAGAAAAAATAATTAAAATCATTACACCCTACAACTATAAGATAAAATAAGGACAAGGTAAGATTTTAATGTTGAAATTTTGAAAGTGAAACCCTAAATTAGTAGAGAATACAGATCACAATCACTTAAGTCTATCATGTACAGTAGCTGGAACAACACACGAATATTAATGGGCAATTAAGTTTTTTTTTTAATACCAAAATCTAAGTCGATCCTCTTATTAGATCTATATATAACTGGAGGCAGTTTTCAACTGTTTGTCTGACAAAATTCATGATATTGTTGTAAATATTTTGGAAGAATTATAGAGCCGTTGGAAGCAAATGTGGGCTTACTATGAAGAGGTTGATTACATATCTTTGTACCAAGATTGATTGCGATGGAATTAATGGAACAATGGCACGCCCAAGGGGATAAATTATATTAGTGGCTCGCATGCACATTGAATAGAAAAATGTAAAGTTTAACATGGCAGGTGTTAATAATTATTTTATAAAAATTTTATGCTTAGTTACGGTAATGTTTTCTTCTGTCTAGAAAAGTACCTATCATAGTCTTGTTTACATTTCCTAATGAATAGAGTCCATCTTCTTGTGTACAGTACTTCTTTGATTCTTCTGCAGAATGGGACACTATAGAAACACTAATTTGCTTATAGTAGAAACATTAGAATAATAGAAACATTATAACGTTCTTATTGTGTTTCTACTATAAACAGATTAGTGTTTATAGTGTCTATTTGGGGAATATATTTATCATATATTTGACTTCTCCTGTTTGTTTACACACTATCTAGAAATCTACTTATCTATATAAGCACTTATTGCATCTTGTTTAGGAATGTACTGCACCCTAGCCACGTACCATTTTAATCCTTCTACAAGGCATATACCTACATGTACTTTATTATACGTACAGTACATAAATAGATATATTCCTAGATAGGAGAGACAACCTATAAGTAAGAGAAATGTTTAATTTCCATGTAGGAACGTACCTATTTATGGATTGATTTCTTTTCTTTCTCATCTTCCTCAAAAGATGGAGCGTTAACCCTTTAATTTAAATTTTTCTGACAGCTTGTGTGACATAATAATATACATTTCTTATTATAGCTGCGAGGAAAATTAGAGAGTTATTTATTTTTTTTCCTCTCTGTCTTTATTTAACTCATTCAGTCTTACATCTTTGTTGCGTTAAGTGTAAACAAATTATTATTATTACAATAACTCGGTCGAAAAATCGATAATAATACACTTACCTGTTGCTTATAATTACATCAAAATATAAGTTTTATGACTCGTAGAAAATGAAGGAAATTTTATATTAAGAATTTATTCGAATTTCTTTTAATAAAATTAATAAAATTATTATGATTTTTAACACATTTTTTTAAGCTTTAAATAACTTTAGAGTTCAAGAAAAAATAATTTTAAGTTAAATTTTAATATTTTTAAAGTCTTTTGAGTTAAATATTAATAATTCAATTTAAAATATATGCTCTTTATCTCAAATTAGTAGTCTTGCCCCTGTACATCATACTTTCCCTGACAACAGAGTCTATGTGACTTCGTTCTGTAAAAAAAATTCGAATTAAAATCACGTGACTTCCGGTTTAGACCGGAAGTTAAAATATAGTTAATTAGGGCATCCCTCGTCTAATATTTCCATATCCGGTTTTGGTTTTCATATGTCTAACTTTGTTCTCGAGATTAAGGAAGGACAGACAGACAGTTGGACGACATAGGTCTACAATTTTTTTTCAAATTTCAGCCCAAAAATGTTTATAAATAGTGATTAAATTCCCCCTTCGATAAGTATATAATAACTCTATAAATGTGTGGAATTTTCATTGCATTATGATATATTTGACATTAACATGATTCACAAAAATTTCGCATGAAAAATGATTTATTAATTAATTTTTGACTTGAAAATTCTCACTAAAACGTGAGAATTCTAAAGCCAAAAATTAATTAATAAATCATTAAATTTGCTTGATAAAATTATCGATAAATTTTCTTATAAGTAACTAATTTAAGAGCGTGTTTTTTTATGTATACATTTTGATAAAGTTTATTATGTTATAATTAAATTTTATTGCTTTAAAAACGATAAATAAGTGATTTAAAGAATTTAAAACAATATTAATTTTAATTAAAATTTAAATAGGACACTCCATTTTCTCATATTTGTACAACAAAATGGAGCATCGAATTGGTTTCTATTATCAGGTTACCCGCTATTGTATCGCGTGAAGAATCTAATTAATGCCACTTAATTAATATTTTGACGTTTTTAAATGAGAGAAGAAAACGATATTTAAATATCAAATTATTAATTATATTTAAAATTTGGAAAGGTAGATTTGAGTCCAAATTTAGATTCAGTAGCCCAATTTGTATTCTCAGGTGATGCTGAAGATAGTTAAATTTACATAAAAAATGATTACTTTTTGTGATGTCAAGCCATACTTGATAGGAATTTCATTGAAAAAAATACAGTAAAATGCAACACAGTGATGGACTGTAGATATTGCATGGTGTTGCATTTTACTTGGCCAGTATTTTATATATATACATATATATATTTGAATTCGCTCACGATGGAGACAAAATTTATTGGATTTATTGACACAACCTTCACTCGATCTTCCGACTAAATTCTAAGAACACTTCATTTGAATGCAACTCATATTTGGCACTTAGACTGGTAAAAAGGGGAATCCCCACCAGACATTGCCTTAAGTTATAAAAGTATCAAAAAAAATTTCGTCTGAAGATGTCCGAATAATAAATAAACTTCGCATTTTTATATTGTACAAGAGTTAAAATTATTTGTGAGGTATTTTCTTCTTATCAACGTATGCTAAATAATTACACTTTTAAAAAAAATTGTTACACTCTAAGCATTTATATGAATCTTTTACGGTAATTTACATTAAAGATAACATTCTTAAATACTTAATTTATACGAATTTTCCTACTTTAATCGCGATTTTCTATTATTAATTATCTTTATATAGGGTCGTCTAGTAATTGCCAAATCGATTGTTTGGCTTGATAATTTAAAAAAAAGGAATTTAAAGTGATTCTAGAATACTACAATAAGAGATTCGAACATCTATAAGTTTGAATATCCTTAATACGGTGCCGTACAGCGAGGATTCAATATGGTGCCATACAGTGAGAAGTACCATACCCCTCTTGGGTATGGTACTTCTCGCTCAAAAATTAAAAATACTTAAAAAATTAATAAGTAACTTTTATTAGCACGTGGACGACGATTGTACATACAGCGTATGGTCAGCCATCATACATGTCAATGGTATTGTGTCATCCATCGAGTACACGTGGAGGCTCTTCGGCACCACTTGTTTAATTTGTGACAAGAGAATAAGCAGGATAAACTCCAAATATTTAATATTTAATATATTAAATATTAAGTAAATTGTATAAGATAATTAAGTTCGCTAACTATTCCAGATCCGTTTAATATTCGAATTCCAGAGAAATAATTTCATCCCTACAAAAAATACTTTCTAAAACATTAAAACAAAAATTAAAGATGAAGGTTATCAAAATTTATTTACTTTCCCTCGTGAATTTTATTGATCACCAATAAATTTCTTGACATTTGGCGATTTTATCTTCTCTTCCTCCATCGACGACGTTGGTAAATCGACTTATCTAGATGAAGAAAGAGCTTGAAATGGCTCGAATCTCCTCTATGAATCGCCATCATAATTTTTCTTATTTATCTAGAATTATCTGATAATTAAATTATAGAATAATTACACATTAATGAAGGATTTTTCTTTAATTCGGAACGTGATACACATCTACTATCGACTTGAAATTCTGTTTACACTTCGTAAGTTCGTTCGTATTGCATAAATTCTGGTTATATAGTCTCTATATATGTATAATTTGTATAAGATTTGTTTTTTATTTTTGAAACATTTCGTAACATTACGCAAAAAATTGTTATAAAGTTATTTGTCAATATATGCAAGCTTTTTCAATGGATAATGATGACGATAACGTTATCGAGTGAGTCGAGCTTATCTTGAAAAAGCTTAAAATCGCTTTAATGTGAAAAAATGCTTATAAATTTTTATAAGAAAATAGATAATAGACACGGGTTTTTTCTTGGAAAAATTCAAAATTTATGGTTCGTTTGTCTGAAGGTTAGCAGGAAATGTTTTTGAATCGTATTCTTTCTATCAAGAGCTAATAAAGATGCTTATCTTATTTATGGTAAGAATGATAATTTGCATTAAAAAAAAATAACTTATATCTTAGATAATGTAAGCTTCCTCATTTGAATAACATACATTAAAATTTCTATAGTTTTTGTAGAAGAGTAAACCCATTTGTGACGAAGAAAACATACGTTATAAAGAAGCATTCCTTTGTAAATGAGTTTAAAAAAAGAAAGAAAATATTATAAGATATATAAATATTTCTACTTAATTTCTATATAAATTCGATTAAATTTAATATTTAATAAATATCTTTATACCTACAGAACTAAGAGATAAGAAATTTGATTGATAAATAGTATTTTGACGTTCCTAAATTCAAAATTGATATCGTTTCAAGAGATATAACGCAATTAGTACGAGGTATACACGAGTATTATTGCTTTAAAATCGAAAAATTGGCTTGATTATATATAGTCTATCTACACTGTAGGCTGTAGGATATCTTCTACAAAATTTACTCGGTTCGACATTTAAAAAAAAAGGAAAGATTACAGATGTAGAGAGCGATATCCTTGCAAGAAATGCATTACATTGTAGAAAATTTAGCTGATTTGACAGAATATAACTTACCTGACATGGGAAAAAGTATTGCTTGAAAGCTTTCTTCAACCAAGTAGATAAATTTGATTTCTATAGAGAAAATTCTGAAACTCTCATCAAGCTACTGAATACTGAAATAAAGGAAAGTGTGACAATAAATATTGGAAGCAGATGTTCCAAATTTCAGAAGCAAACTATTAAAATTGTATATCTTTAAAAGCCTGTTTCTCTTTTTTTTTTATAATTATACTCGTTTCTATTTATTTAACCCTAGAGGTATTCGAGAAAAACAAAATTATTTAGTCTTTTTTTTTTTTTTTTAAATTTTATAATTATACTAATTTAAATCGCTACGAAATTATTTGTCCTTATTACACAACACGTGAAGGAATTAGTTTATAATATTAAATATCCTTATATTATTTTTTTTAATACGAGAAAATAAAATTATAACCAAACTTCCCAACCTCTCGACCTTTAGAAAACCTTGACCTTATAAAGAATACGTTTTGCGTCTTTTTGGGGGTCGCGTACTACCGGTTGAAAAATTTATTATTTAATATTGTTAAACAATTTTGACAAGATAATGTTAAGTTTTAAGTAATAAATTAGATACCATTCTAATTTTTTTTAATACTTTTTATCATTTTAATTTAGAATTCTTTACGCGTTTGCAACAATATTTGCGACAATGTATCAATTATAGTTACACTCATTAAACAATTTTTTATTTAAATTTAATAGACTAAAATTTAGATAAAAATTATTTATTTTGTTAGACTCGAATATTAATAAGCTTATTAAACGATTATTTATTAGAATTTCGAATAATTTCTTAAGAATATTTACAGTTTTGTCGGCTTGTAAGCGCGTAATAATCGTGTTTTTTTCGACCCTAAAACAAGGCGAGAATTAAATTTAATCTGATAAAATAATTTAAAATAAAATTAATTTTAATTTTCTTCCTTTAAATATATTCTAAATCCACGAATAATTGAATAAAAGTGATTTTTAAATGTGACAGCTGTCGGATTTTTTTTTCTTTTGCCAAAAGAGCAGAAAGATGTTTCAATTATTAACGTGTAGTTACTTCCTTCTCGTATTTATTAATTTATTAACACGTGAATATTCACGTGTTTCAGGTGTTACGTTTTCTAGAGACTATTGACGTAAACGTCGTCGCGTGGGGGGTGGTTGTATACGTGTTAGGGAAACTACGACTCCGTTATTCATAACGAACGTGGAGTGTTACTTATAGGAAACGTTGCCATTCATTACGGACTTAAAAAGTTATAAGGCTTATACGGTTTTGTTATAGATAATAGTAGTCTAGTCTATTATAAGACTTCCTGTAAAACAGTTGCAAACCATGAAGCGAAACCTTTAGTTTCATTGTTCGATAATTATTTCTCATTCGGTTGATTTTTATGTCTTCCAAGTACACTAAGAACACTAGAAGATAAATTATAAATGATAATTTTTTTGTGTGAAAAATACGTATTAAATAAATAATGAAGTCTACACCGTAATATTTAACGATTCGTCTTCTATTTTAAGAAATTTCACTCGGTTCCTCTATTTTATATACTAAAATAAATAGCGTGACAATAGAATACTAAAGAGTAAAGTCGTCTTCTATTCTTGATCACAAAGATCTTTCTGGCAGCGTGCGTCATATTGGAAAACGTAGTTTAGAACGCCTACGAAGAACGTCAGTTTGTCGACACGTAAGTAATTCTGGTATGCACTCGATAGTGTAGCTAAAGAAAGAACTATAGAAACTGTAAAGAAATTTAGTCTTGTTGATAAACAAGACAATTTCTTGTGTCTTTTTCTTTCTTAAATATTTTAAAATAAGTCAATTGAGTCGAATCTTCGTTTGTATACTTTATTAATAATAATAATATATAATTCGTGACTACGTTGAAGTAATTAAACACGTAAAATTGACAGTTAAATTATCCAGTGTTTTATTATTATTATATGAAGTGTACAAGTAACAATTTATCAACATTTGTTACGCTTGAATCTTAATTATACTTCTCCTATACAAAATTTCATTTTTAAATATAATTATTTTCCACTAGATGAGTTGCGAGGGGTGAGACGATGCTTAAACAGATTATTCGATATGTAAATTAGTGGAGTTTTTAACATCATTCATGGTAAAATTTAAAATCGAAATTTTACCATAAAAATATGCTTGATAATATGCCAAGTATATATATAAGTTTATATAGGCCTATATATGCTAAACCTCACTTTATGTTAAGTGTATTATACTACACCTCACTTTATTGTGTAAACCACAGTTTTATATATCAAGTATGTTAAAATTGTAAAGTAAACATATTTAAAATAAAGGTTAGAAGTATAAGACATAAAGATAAAGAATATTATTCCTTTAAAAGCACACGTGTTTAAAAGCATAAGACACGAATGAGATCGTTTTATGAATTTTAATATCTATCTTATGTTATGTAAAAAATCATCCAGAATGTTTATGATTCACTTTATGAGACGATGATGACGATGTAGACGGTGTCTTACTTAAATTCGCCACGTGTTAATATTTATAAAATTGTAAATATCACGTGTTAACAGAAAATAAAAGATTCCTTTAAGACTTAAATAAGTTTACGTAAGAGGTAAAAAGGGGGAGGAACAGGGCTTTAATATTGACTCATTTAACTATGAACAATCGCGTTTCTTAAACGCATTGTGTACACATACCAGTGAATCACGCCATCTCAGTTTACGTGATATTAAATATCCTACTTGCATATTACATCATCAATATCAACTTACGATTCCTAGACCCTGTTTGACTGCACCTATCGAGTTCACAGGGTCTCTCCCCCTCTCTCTCTTGTCTTACTTGTTAAAGTATAGAACACATCTCGTGTCTGTAGAAAGAAAATTCCACTAAAATATTTTCACTTAACATTAAAAGAAGCGGTATTAAATATACACATACAATATACAAGATTTAAAATATATGCACGCCCAAAAATCAGTTAACCATTGTAACGCCTAAATTGTTCTTATTCTGATAAGAACAGCCAAATCTTTAGAATGGTTAAGCAACTTTCGGGCCACCATATTTTCAGATGAAATTCTTTAAGTTTTTATATTTCTTCGATCGTCGAGCGTAAAATTTTTGAATTCCGTAAGAATTCTGGATTTATTGCAGTAAGGAATTAAAAAGGAATTAGAGCATTAAATATTTTTAATTATCATTTAGATGATAATACAGAATGATAAGACAATGATGCTTTGGAGATAAGAGAGGATCATGTAAAGCATCATTATTTGCAATTAACATTCGAAACAAAGGACCAGATATCGATCCGTTTTGGAAATTTATTCTCGATAATAATTTCCAGTTTAGAGCACAAAAATGGCAACTCGTTTATCACGGAGTTACTAAAAAATGGGTATTTTTTTCTTTGAATAAGTGCTCTTAGCGGTGGCAAAGGTTCACTAAGAACCTTCCAGAGTCATATCCGATGCAATTTTTTACACCAAAATAAACATATATTTCTTCGAAAGGTGCGTTTATTAGGCAACCCTGTTATTTTCTTAACAAAATGGTGAAAATCCAAGCTGGCCCAATAATCAGGTAACCGCTACTTTAAAAGGAAGTCGGCGCCCCGAACACTAAAATCCTCGTCTTGAACAATGAGCCAATGTGTTTTTGCCACCTTCTTCAGCAAAAGATTAAAAGTACAGGGTGGCCCAAAAGTCGGATAACTGCAAATCTGAAAGCACTTCGGCGTACGAGCACTGAAGATTTCGCCCCGAACCAATATGGAAATGCATTCTTTGCATCGTACAAACGGTACAAAGTACAGAACAGGGTGGTCCGAAAATCAGGTAAACACAAACTTTAGAAAAAGATCGGCGTAACGTACAGTACAGTCGAAACAGTTTGTAAAATACAGTATTTGGAAAGATCAGCAATGGTTAACTAACTATTGGACCCCCCCAGTAAATTCTCCAATGCTAGCCATAGGAGGGTAGAATAACAAATTCGTTCGTGGCTAATAAACACGCACAAATTTACCGAACGTTTATAAATTACTTATTACAATTTTTTTATATAAAGTATANCATAAAATAAAACTATAAAATCATCACGTAACGAAGGAAGGTTTATAGAAAATACTAAAAACGTATTTTTATACGTAAAATAGAAGAAAATTTCAATTTTAAAATGAATTTTTTAAAGGATAAAAAGGTATGATAAATGAGCTACACGAAAGTATTGACTCGTATTACTTCACATAGCAATTTCGGATCCGAACAGCCTAAATTTTAATTCCAATTGTAAAAAAAAACCACCCTTTAATCTAAAAGTATAATATGTAAATTATATAAAAATTCATAAAGTAAACTTTTACATAAATAAAGAAGATTTAAAAAATAAAAAAAAAATAAAATACTTAATCTCATTTTTAATGTGGAATACATTAAATTAAATTTCATATACAAATTAAGGTTCAGCGAACTAACTTGGTGCTGGAAGCAGTGCTCGGAGGCCAGGTGTGAGGTGGCATTTTTTTTTTTCTTTAAAGTTTTGTGGTATTTTTTTTCTACTCTCTTTGATTGCGTGCAGAACGGTAGCCGCAGGTGGAAGCATAACACCTGTCTGAAACGGGATAAAATTTGTGGGACCAACTAGTTCGTTATAGGACATTGTAGAACGGTTGAGACCCATCAAGATTTTAAAGTTCCATTAAAGGAACACGTACTGTATCGAATACCAGACACGTTAACAAGTGAGTGTGTATGTGTGTAGATCCATTTACTTATGGGTACTGTACATGGCAGGAAATTCTTTCTTTAAAAAAAATAAAAATAAAAAAAAAACCCCTATGATCGTAAACACACTATTAAATTATCAGGAAGGACTAGAACCGGATTTCTTAGAATAAATCTCTAAATTAAAAAAAAAATAAAGATGAAGATAGGGTGGAATTTAGTCTAAAAGAAGCTTCGACCTTAATGGTGATTCCTGTTAATAACCCCGAATTTTAAAGGATTCTGTACGATTTTACTGATAAAAGTTGTTAGGAAGATTAATTTAAAAAGTATTCTGTTATAAATTTCCTGCTTAGCAGGTGAATTATATTAAAAACTAAATAAATAAATAAAAGATATATATATTTTTTAAATTAATTAGAAGATTTCAATGAGAGAGATAGAGAGAGGGAGATAATAAGAAATATTCAAATAAGTCCTTCTAAAAATCAAGTTCTTATTAAAATTTTATAAAATAATTAGATGATCTTCCATACATAAAATTAAAATAATTAATTTAATAATTGTAGGCCCTGTAAGTGTATTCACTCCAGTTTTCCTATAGAGAGCCCACATCATCTTTATTAACGATTTTATTTAATAAAAAAATAGGAATCACATATTAAATATTATATTAAAAAAAAAGTCTTTTTAGCCATTTTCAAAAACCCAAACCGCCAAAAATAATAAATAAATAAATAAAAATGCATTCTAAAATTAAGAATTCATCACAGAAGCATAAATAATTTTATTATTAATATTATTATTATTGTTATTAATTTTTTTTTTCTGTATGAGAAATGACAAAACCTGAGACAGTAAATGCAAATGTGCTTAATTTATCAATAGAAAATTTCTGTTAAATTCTTTTGTTTTTGTGTGTGTGTGTATAATTTTTTTTTTAAAAAAAACCTGTTTTATCTCTCGTATACTTTTGAATCACAATTTAGAATTGTCTTCCCTTTGGGATAAATATATATTTATATATATATATATAAGAGAATAAACTTTAAAATTAATTTACAATCACTTTGATAAAGATCAAAAAACACGAATTTTTTGAATCTTTTTTCCTCCATAAGAATTTAACAAAGACTTAAATAGTTGAAGATTTCCTCTTGAAAATCCATCACAGCTAATTAAAAAAGATATGCATCTGACTTTGTGAGATCGTAAATTCTTTAAATGGACGGATGAAGATATAATAGGTGAAGTCTTTTTGGATTTTTATAAGAATCTCAACTTCTTATGGGTGTAAATCTTTCGGAGCCTTCGCTCGAACTAGATTCTTCTTCTGGTGAAAGTGGTGAGATAGGTCCTACGATCTGCAATGCATCCTTCCTCATACACCATGGCCTATGAAACACGCTACTCACCTCTAAACTAGACGATGTCATGGGTAAAGATTCGATACTTTGATTGCTTGCACTAGATACGATTTTCAAAGAAGATAAACGTTGTTGGATCTCTTCGAGTTCCTCTTTGGCAAGCCTTAAATGGTAATCTGTATGGGCATCTGCTAGTTCGCGTAAATCCGGAAGCCTCAAGAGTAATTTAGGATATAGAATTGTAGTGTTTTCTGGCCCGTATCTCCAGTTCATGTAACTCTTCATCAATATATAAAACCTCTCTTGCTCGGATGCCACCACATCCACTTTATCTAGACCCTGTCTATCCGGACTTAGAAGAACAATAACTAGTAATAACATTATTGTAGGTTCGTCTGGTTCTAGTTCTTTCACACTGTATATAAATTTCATGTGTTTTTCGTATAGTGTCGGCGATACTAACTTTTTCATGTCTTCGAACACCAGTATGGGCGAATCTCTATATAAAGATTTACGTTTATCGGGCCAGCAGCAGTGCCTTTCGTCGTAAGCGTAGGCTCCTCTTATGAAACACAGTTCTAGAACACCAGTTCTTAAAAGAACTTCTTGCTCGGCTTGAGGAATCTTTGAAAAAGAATCGAGTCTTTGAGCGAAATGTGCAAATTGCTTAATAACAGTAAAAAACATATCAAGTATTTCAGTTCTAGTCCTTTCTATGCTACGATTCTGTAGCTGATCACTAAACGATATATCTCTGTAACTCATTTCGTACGAATTAACTAGAATTTCTATTGTTCTAACATCGTCTTCGCTTAAATATTTACTTAATTCGTTAACATCTGGTTCGTATTCTACGATACTTAAACGTCTTTGCCTCATTCTATCGCCTTCAGCAGCAGCAGCTTCTTGCCTTTGCCTCTTTTCCATTCTGCTCCTCAACAGTTGCATCCTCTCTTCTTCTGTCATCACCCATCCCTTCTCCATTCCTATGGATACGCATTTTTGGAATCTGCAATACTGGCAACATTTCCTCGAACTTATGGTGATTTCACATTTGCCTTCGTATGGGCAATGGAAATTTTTGTACGCTTCGTTTTGGACGGATCTTCGAAAGAATGCTTTGCAACTATCACACGAAATACCACCAAAATGGTAACTTTTGGCACGATCGCCGCATACACCACATACTTTAGGGGGTTTTCCGGATCCTCGGCTGCACTGATCCTCTACGTTTGCTGCGCTGTTATTGCCATTGGGAGGAACACTCATTCCTGAAATCAAAACACATAAAATCACTTACGTAGATAGTTTGTATCTAATAAATGCTATTAAATTATAAATTTTTATAGCTTTATTTATTTTAATTATATAAAAATTATCATATGTAGTAATATTTTAGCCCGGTACTTAATATATAATTATAAAAAAATGATTATTTGCATAAGTTAAACAGGTATCTCTACTTGACTTTTTCCTTTTTTTTCAATAAAATAAGTGTTGTATATCTCACCAATTATAATAAATTTTAATAATAAATAATATTTACATGTTTTTAATGTATTATTTATTAAATATTATTATTTTATATTGGAAAAAAGTATATAAATATTTCATTCTATTCCCGATACCAAAAGATTCGTGTTATTCCAATGCAAGAAATCTATCACATTTTAACTAGGTTTATACATAAAAACATACATTTATGCAATTCAAATAAGAATATTAAATAAAAATATAAAAGTTAATTAATAAAATATAATATTTTCTTACNTTTTCCAATAACAAAAAGTTATATTTAATAAAATATAATATTTTCTTACAAAAATTAGCATCTATCCGTCAAGAATATCAAGTTAATTAATAAAGAATGTAACAAGTTTAGTCACCTTCTAAGCGATTTAGCGACTAATTTTAGAATTTAGAAACGATTATAAACGATTTAGAGACTATTTACGATTGTAAAAACATTAAAAAATAATCAAAAATTTAAAAATTCCCTACCGTAATCAACGAAGAAAGTTTCTAACCATTACATAAAGATACACTCTTCTGTTCGTGGATGTTTTCTTTATACCATACTTAAATATACAGTTAATGACGACACATACAAATTTTTTAGATTTCAAAACCAGGTAAATAAATATCTAGATTATATCCTATAATTATATCATGATGAATGCTTGTTTAGGATGACAACTTTCACGGAAAGTTAAATGAGAAATTACCTTCGTTACAAAGAGATATTACACACCTTTCATAACAATTTCTACGTGTCTGTAAAGCTTATTTAGTTTCATATTTTTCAATTTAAAAGGTTTCCATATCATTTACTAAAATAAAAGTAAATAATTAACAATTTCAAAAATTAATATATATATTTTTTTGCATAGAAACCTGTTAACTACTTAATTGTTAATGGTGATTATACTGTAGTTTGAGATAAATTCACTGTATTTAAGATGTACTTAAGTTAAATACTTTAATCATTTTGATTTATTTTAAGGATTTTTTAAGATAATTTTAATATTTACATTCAATTTTATGCTGTTATTTTTTCTTAATATATTCATATATGTTAATACCAGGCTGTAAGACATTATGGCCTATCGTGTGCTATTATGGAACGTATTTCTATTAAAACTCACAAAAAATACCAAAAAAAATATTTTAATTTGTATTTTTAAAGCTTTATTCCGCATACTGTGAATGTAAAGTTACTTTAAATATATATATATTCAATTTATAAGTGATAAATTTATACTAAAGATCAGTTCTATAAGCTTACAATTTTATAGATTTACAATATTTATTTTATAGGATAACTGTAATACGATGATATTTATAAATGAAGTTATTCTAGAAACATATTTTAAAGTATGTATGTATGCAGATATGTATGCACGTAAACAATGAGCTAGCATCATTTAAGTTATATAACCCATTAATATTCGTGCTCTCTCATCACACATTGTTATTTTTTAATTTAATCTCTCTTATTGAACAGCAAGAGTTCTTTGTTCTCTCATTTTATCCTCCAAGTATAAGAAAAGTGGCAATTTAAACTATAATTACTTAATGAGCTGCTTCCATTCCTTAAATAGAAATCGAAGCCTATACAAACACAATTTATATAAATATCAGCAGAAAGTGGAGCTAAACTGAACAATTAACAGGAGAAAGTTAAATTATACTGGAAGGAACTAACCAGAAATTAAAGCTGGATCTAAAGGTAAACCGAACAACCTTCAGAATTTGAAACTCTAGTCTGTAGGACTTGAAAATAAACTGAACAGCCTTCAGGACTCGAAGGTAGAGTATGTTTGAACATTCATAAACAAGATTTCAAGCGAGAAACAAAGAAGGGAACACACAATACAAACAATTGTAAATAAAATTAGAAGCTACAACTGGAAAACCGAGAGCAAAAATTGAAGTTCAAACTAGAAAATCGTAAGAGGTAGAACCATAAATGGAAGATGAAACCACAACCGAACAGTGTTAAGCAGTAGTTAAAGCCATAACTGAACAGCCATAAGCTATGATTAAACACACTACTGTGTGTAGATAGGCCATAACAGTCGATACAAGACAATTAATTTAAGAGCATAAAATGATAGATTCAGTAGATTCACCGACAAATTTAACTCTTCAACACTTAAAGCTACTCAAAAAACACATAAATATCACCAAAAAATCAAGCTTAAGTAAGTTACTTCTATTACTTAAAACAAAAATTTAACTCTTCAACACTTAAAGCTACTCAAAAAACACATAAATATCACCAAAAAATCAAGCTTAAGTAAGTTACTTCTATTACTTAAAACAATAATATTTTATAGACAGTTAAAATTGAACGTCCTCCAATACATGAATATATTCGGAAATTGTTGTATAAAGATCTCTCCAAAAACAANACTTCTATTACTTAAAACAATAATATTAAAAAAAAAAGAAATCTGGCAATGTTTATTGTGTTTTTAAAAATTAAAATATATTTAAATTTCCATGTATAAAAATCGATCTTTATTGAGTTTCTTATAATTTGAACACGTTAAGCGATTTCCTGTATCGAATTACCAATGCAGAATATTCCGCAATTAAACATAAAGTAGAATCGATTACATGTTGTACTGTACGAAGCAATGCCGGATGTTATACCTAAACATTTGCATATAAAGACGCAAAATACCCATTTTATGACTCATACGTATCAAAAATACACGAGAGGACCCAAATCTTTTCGTTAATTAACACTAAAAAAAACGCCTTTCTCTAACGTAGGCTGGCTTACGTTTATTCAGTTCGTCATCAAATTAAATCGGAAAATTGATCGAATTTATAATTATAAATTAATAAATATCGTTTTAAATATTAAAATATATATATATATATATCTAATTTCTCAAGCAGTTTTAACAATATAAATAAATAAATAAACTCGAGAAAAACAATAAAAATTTATACATTATGGATCATTTGTAATGAGGAATTTAAGCCATTTATCACGAAAATTATGGACCATTTAGTTTCCAAATTTTCCTCTACACAACAGGTTAAGGTGTTAAGTAGTCCGACTTATAAACAACGGCTCAAAAGTTAATTAACGCAACAATTAATAGCGTTATTTATCCAATTTCCACGTTTTACAATTAAATTTACAATTTCAATTCGGGGAGGAGTGCACGAAAAACACAAATAAATCTCGGTTAAATTATTTTTGGACCACCCCATACATTTTAATGCATATATCAAGACAAGAACAAGAAAGAAATTGGTATGGTGTAAGGTTTTTAAACTAAGAATAGAAGATTTTTCTAGTTAAAATCTCGAAAATATTTAGTTGTAAATGGGGAAAATTAATATTTTTCTGGTGTTAATTGTGAATAAATTAAAAGAATGGTGTTGAAATATTACATTTATGATCTTTATAAAAGAGGAAGTGGTGTGACACACTTTGATCTATCGACAGACAACGTATTAAATATTACTTTAATCACTATCATTACGTGTTCCTTAATAAATTCGCTAAATGACCGTAATTACTCAATGTCAACAATTAATAACTGATTTATGAAATAAAATTTTTCCCTTTTTTCCCTAAAAAAACAAAAAAATTACAATAAATATCCCGGCTGATTTTTACTGTTGGAAAATTCTTACAATTTATATATTTATAATTTTAATCACCATTTAATTAATTTTATTATTATTTAAATACGTTAATTACAATTTTTCAGAAGATTATATAAAAATTAAATATATAAATATACGTATATTTTAATTTTAGAAATTTCATTTCGTCCGTCCGTTTGTTTGTCGTAAGAAAATGAAGTAGGAACTTGGATAAAGAAATATTAAATACGAATTTTGCCATTGATAAAATGAAAAATATTAACTTAAAAAAAAACAGAATTTTTATATTCAATAGAGAGATTATACACAGATTTACCGGTTTAATGTATAATTATTATGGAAATTTAATCGATATTGAATAATAATAAAATAATTTAGTTGTAAACATACTCGAAAATTTACATGACAACTTTAAAAAAATTCAAACAGGAAATTATATTAAAAAATAAATTAATATTTATTTATTTATTACTGATAATAGAGAAATGTATATATTTATCAACAGATAAATTCGAAAGTTTAACTAAACACCTAACATTATACTGTACTTTTTTATCCTATCTTTTTACTAAAAAGTTAATACATTTTCTACATAATTATATATTTATTTTATACACATAGAAGTATAAATACTGCCACATTTATGCCTATAACTACTGTCCACGCTTATACATGTATAGGCATATTCATATCTTTGTCTACAACATATGTATACAGATGTAGATTTACATATCTTTATACATCTATAACTTTGTACGGTACGTCTCTACACTTGTGTTTTTCTACTGTCTTTATCTCTATCTATATAGTCACCTATGTTTATGCATATCCATCTCTCTCTGTATACAAATTTGATACATGTATAGATGCATATACATCTATATGCCAATACTAATGCAAACTCCCATTAATATTTTACTTTTTCTCCTAGTAATTTTACACCCAGCACCCAAAAATCTCCTAACAGTACACTCGTGGGCCGATAATTGATAAAACTTAAGTGGATTTACGTATAAATTACGCGACTATAATGTTAATTTATAGTTTATAACATTAAAATTGGATATAAAAAGGCAGTTATACGATGAAAACACGTTAAAAACGGATTAAAACCTTATTTTAATAGTTACCCGCAATTAACTTTAGTAATTACGCGATATAAGCGAAGATTAAAATGCATTAACGAGTGAGTTAGAGAAGGAGATTATAAATATTCCCGACAGTTAAGATAAAATGCCAAGTATGAGGTGTGAAGGAGTATCGAGTTGGCCTACCGCATTGTAAATGGGAGCTACCGTAAACACCTCGAAATCCTCACAAAACCCTAGCTCTAGATGTTTGAATAATTTTATAGTAGTAGTTTTTCTTGACCTAGCGGGTTTTCCCGACCCGTGGGCATCGAAGGCCGAGGTTACAGCTACCCCACCTATAAAACACGTCTTGTACAAACCAGAACCATATGTAATTTGTAGGCCTTTGACGGGGTACGGGACGAAGCGAGTAGAGATTGATGTAGACAAATAAATAAATAAATAAATGCCCAAAATATTCATTAAATATTCCAAGACCAGTTGATTAAATTAAATGCCTATTTTTACTCTTTTAGAGTCTTTTATTTTCCTGACTTTTAAGTCTTTTATTTTTAATTTTCTGCACAAAATAAAAAAAGTGTACGCGCATATTTCGCTTTCGTACCGGTTTTTTCGGCGTATAAACCTCTAAATCCCTATATTTTTTTTGTAATTAAAATACAAAACACGATTATTTCTCGTCTGTAGTTTGATATCTTGAACAGTTTCCGTCGTTAACTGTGTTAACTTTCAAAAATCTCTCGTATCTTGCTACTTTTTAAGCGCTCGTTTTTCGAGTATTATCAGTTTAAAACATTATTAAATACTCAATAAATTATTAGATTCTATAGGCGAAAAGTCTTCTTTTTTTTAATTTAATGAGTTTTCTTTCGTATACAAATTAATGACAAAAAAAGTTCTACCTTAAACAGGCCTGTACCAATCGGTATTATTTATCTATAGGTCGAGCCAGATAAATACGTAATAAATCAAAATAATTACAGGTACAATGAATTAAAATCTAAAAATGAAGAAGAAGAATTCGAATAATAAAAAAGAATTAATAGTTTTTGGGGGGTTTTTTCTGGAACAAAACGTGTCATTGTCTTATTACAGATAAAATATTCATTTAAGATTTACTNAACAAAATTTATGTATTATTTTACACCACTAAATCAATATTATAATGTACTAACAAATTGCTAATAATGCTCATCTATATTTCTTGATGGAATTTTAATAAGAGAGGGTCTTTATTTATCAATTGCAGCTCCTGTTCCATTTTGGCATCAAGAAACTATAGTCAGCCTATCAACAGTGGAAGGCTTTTTACTTTACAACTCACTCATTCAGATTATCATATCTAATGTACCATCATCTCTCATATTTTTTCTAAGTATAAATATGTATAATTAATTTAAATTAATTTTCTGTTTTTTTTAGCTCTTATTGCCTTCATTAATTGCTATAGCGTAAAATTAGCAACCAGAATTCAGAACATTTTTACAGCTGTTAAATTATTAGCAGTTGTTATTATTGTTATTGGAGGTGCAGTAAAAATGGCAGAAGGTAAGATTCTAAATTAAATATATCTATTATTTAATTATAAAATTATAAATGCATATATTTAAAATTCTAAAATATAAAAATGAAATCTTTTCTCATCTATAAAATTATCCCTTTTTAATATCTTAAAGGTAATACGCAGAATTTAGTTCCCGATTTTGAACACGCAACGACTTCATTTTCAAATATTGCCACGGCATTTTATTTCGGTTTATGGGCTTATGAAGGATGGTAATATAAGCTGTTTTTATTAAATGTTTTTTTGGTAAAAATATAAAAAAAGGTGTAATTTTGATCTATTGTAATTAATTTTGGCTAATGTTTTCATCAAAAGAATTTTTGTTAGTTAACGGAAAAAAGCCTAAATAACTTCAGAGTTTTTCAAAAATAAATTTTATCATTTTCATAATTCTGATACTTTCTACAATTATTATTTTAATGAAATTTTTCAGAAAACCAAATCATATAGCACACTCATTATATAACTCTACTTACAGTAAAAACTTTAAAAAATTCAAACACTTTTGGGGTGTACACTTATCATTAGAAGTTAACAGAAATTCTCTTGTCAAGTATGATGGACTACTTTATATGAGAAAGTAGAGATTGAAGAATTGAGAAGAGTACAGATTTCAAGAAATTCAAGAAGAGTAACTAATATTTCTACAAATTCTACAATACTATCAGAACATAATTGATGCGCGATAATACATTTTAAATAACAGGCTCATTAGATCATTACTTCCAATTGGATAGTAGAATGTCACACGGTCACTATGGAAAGCTTTTACACAATGCAACTATCTTTCCTTGGGCCGCAATTTGAAAAAATTGTAGACATAAATTCCCACTATCGTCCATCCGTCCATCTGTCTTTCCTTAATCTCGAGAATGGAGTTAGATAGATGAAAGACGAGACTAGACATTTAAACCTTAGGAACAGGAGTTAATAGAAATAAATAGAATATTTAGCATAATAAAGATTGATCATTAAGAATACATATTTTTTATAAATATTTAAATTTGTTCTCCGAAAGTAAAAGTAATTAAGTTAATTTACCTGGCGAAGGAAGAATGGACCAGCACCAGGGAACATACACCATATATATTTGTGCTAGAAATGTTAATTAAATGGTAAATGAATGCAGATTTTTATGGTAGTAGCCACTCTCCATAAATCGATTATAAATATTTAAATTTGTGATCCGAAAGTAAAAGTAATTAAGTTAATTTACCTGGCGAAGGAAGAATGGACCAGCACCAGGGAACATACACCATATGTAGATACCAAGGACATAAAGTCATCCAATCTAGAATCGGTCAACTGGCCGAACCACCGGCAACACTCTTCGTCTCCTAGAGTCTTCATCCGATCTTTCACTAAACAACCCCTGTTAATTTCTATAACTGTGACGTCATAAATATCTACCTCCTCCTTGTGCGATACCTTTGACAGTTGTACCGATATAACTATAGAGATGTACAGTACACACGGGCCAAGCTATACTTTATAGCTGTGCCGTTTTGTTTGACGCAGCATTTGCAACTGCTGGTGTCTAGAAGACCACGTGGTCTGGCTGCTAGCTTATTGGATGGTTAACAGCAAGGCCTTTATCCCATCCGGAGGCCTTGTTTAGCCCCACACAACGTCCTTCGCTGGTATGTGGATGGTGTAAGATATCTTTCTCCCTTCTATATAACGAATTTTAAATAAAATAAGGATGGAAATTTCGTCTTACGGCTAAATACTTTATACCACTCCAACTTTAACCTTCTCTACTTAATAAAATCCCCGTGTATTACTGTATATTACCTTAAAAATTTTTCTTACGGTAAACTCGAAATGTTATTATTAGGCCTATATTATTTTAAAAAATTAAAAAAAAAATACTTAAAACAATTATATTTTTTTCTCCGTTTTATGACTTCGTTCATCACGAATTCGGGTGTGTGAAGATACTTTTTAATTTAATTCACTTGAATCTAGACAAGGCCCAACCCCAGTCCAAGACAACATATAGTTATGCCCCACCCTTAACAGTCACGACTGATATAGAGGTTGTACGTGTAAAAACAACCTCATCTCCTACTCATTAGAAGGGAACATTGACATTCCAATGATATTAAAAATCTGGATTGAGATCGTGTAACTTAATTTCATACTTTAAAAAAAATAAGAGATATTTATGTACCATAATATTATAGATTTCAGAGATATAAAAGTAAAATTAAGACATTATTTTTATATACAAAAAAAAATAGAAGCTAGATTAGAGATTACAGATGCATCCTCTAAAGGAATAAAGAGTATTCTTAATATAGTTTTAAAGATTTTTTACACTGTAAATAGGCGAAAAATTGAAGAAGACGGGGCCGAGTTTTATAAGTTAAAGTAATGAAAGTGTTCGAACGTTTCGTCTTACTACTAAGTGACCTTTGACTTCGGTCAAAGAGCATCGATTCTTAAATTACGAATATCATCACACGATACTTGTGTAGTTGCACATGTATATTGGTTAAGTGTGATTAAGAATAAACAGTAGTGTAGTAGGAGTCGGTGTAAGTAAGGTTCATTTCTGTCACCAGTCTCCACCTACCGAGACAAAGAGCCTTAAGGCAAAAAACTCTCACCAATAGATCTGTACAGATGCTCCGTCCTGATTCCATTTTCTGAAGTTGGCCTATACTGTAATTTACGTTTGACAATGACTATTCAGTTCAGAGCCAGCGAAACAAGGTTCCTATTCTATAAACCAGTTTCTTACGCTTTGCTCCCAACACGTGACAAAACAAGGACAAAACATATTTTTGTGTCTTTTTCTCTCCCCCTTCGTCGTACGTAAGAATCCAAAATTAAGATTGACTGACTTAAATGGGCTAACGTCTAGTTTTATAAATATTTTCAAACGTTCCACTTAATGGTCACTTCGATGGTATATAATTCTTTCCCTTCTTGCATGGTTAAACCTCAGCTTTTATGTCATTTTAGATGAATGGTGTTAAGTTTGAAACTGAATCAATCTTATAATATAACGACGTAAACAAAGACGGTTTATGGAGGTTAGATTAAGATCTAGTTTTTGATAGTTTTATAGAAGCAAAACAGGATTTGTAATAAATTGAGATATATTATTTTAATTGTTTCGAAGGGGGTACAGATGACAAAACACTTGATACGTGCTTAACATATAATTAATATTCAACAGAAACGTATTATATATCTAGTATACGTCATTTCTAGATCCTATCGTCTCTCATCGATCCTCTAATTAAAGTTAAATGATCTTATTTCTCGATTTTTTTAAACACTTTCAACGATTATTTAGGGATGTAAATTAATACAATGATGCTTTCGAGAAGGTGAAGAAGCTTTAAGAAGTGCTTATCATAACAGGAAGTGTATATCACCTCACCAGGTGAGGTTCAATCACAACGATATCTACTTTAATTGTAGTCACGGATTTTAGAAGGTCACGTCTCCTAGGTAACCAGGTAAGGAAGTGTGGGCGTCTCGTGAATGTTACAATTGCATCACGCAATGGCTGACGCCCCTTAAGACACATGATCTATCGTGACAAATATGTTTATGAAGTGTTCTCGTATTTTAATAAATCCAAAATGATGATGGTTTCTAGAGATCGTACGATTTAAGGGCATCTTTTTTCTATCTTTATGACTATTTATAAGCTTAGATAACATAGAAAAATATATAAAATTACGTTCAAAATGTCGAGTATATCTCGTAGAGATTGATAAATTCATATTTTAATATGAAAATCGGCACTAATTTCTATGAAACATTAGTTTAGTGCTTATATTTAAAGGTACCGTGCACTTAAAAAACACTAAAACTAATCCATTTTAATGTGTTATAAAACATTCATAACACTAAGAACTTGTGTGAAACAACATTTAATACTGGAAATCAGTATAAAAATAGAAATAAAATACTAAAACTGTGTACTTTTCACAGTCGAAACACGTCTTTTAAGTGTTTTTTTAACACTACCGTTTTTAATATAAAGACATAACGAATACCGAAACGTGAAACACAAGCCTACTTTATTGACATTTGAAAAGATTATTTGTAATAGATTTAAACGTGATTTTCCTGTGATTATATACAAAGAAATTCTTATTCAATAGCATATTCTAGAAATCGGGAATTATATAAAATGGAACAGGAAGAAAATAAAATGATCTAAAATATATCGTTTAGTGTTAAAAGAAAAGAAATCAAATAAAAGAAGCGTGTAATGACCCCCAACACATTCAAATAAGGCCATATCTTCAATTTTTAACTCGGAAAATTCATAAAAAACTATCATTATTCGACTATAAAAATCATTTTATTAATTGATTTAATAAAATAATCGAGTATAAATTAGTAACATTAAAATATTTAATTAAAAAATTCTATTAATATATAAATGGAAAAATTAAATCATAGAATTATAAACAGTAAAATTCTAAAGATAGAATTACATCGTCTAAAACAATAATGAAAAGCTGAACAATTTTTAGCTACAAAATATAATAAACTACTTAACACAGGCCTACAATATAATGATTTCTGGAGTTACCTGCAAGAGACCATCGTCATTTCTAACCATCAGCACATTCGAAGTAATAATTATCATCCTCTTTAATGTTAGTTATCAGCACATTAAAAGTAGAGACGAGGCTTATTTAATTCTACATCGAAGACACTAATACTTATTTCAGAATATTTATATCATCCTCTTGGAATCCAACTAACATCAAATCGAAATGTCTTATTTCTAATAAATATTTATCATCTTTAACTATAATATTTACAGTAGACGAAAGTAATAGATGTTACAATTATATTCATTTCTAATATTAGCATAAATTTAAAGTATAAATAAAGTAAATTTCGATGATGTCGACGGTAGTTTATTAAAGATACGCGTCTATATTTTGATGAATATCTCGGGTAGAAGTGAGAGCGGCAGAACAACCTCCACCCCAATAATCGTGTTGTTTTTCCCCCCTTCTACTCGTTTTACTAAGCAACCTTGACAGTGGTTGTAGAAGGACGTTACGAGGGACGTACTAAAGTATAACCCGGACTTATCGAGTTCTCTAACCTCTGTTGGTATTCATCTTTCAAACTGTAGAGCACACCTATACCGGTAGAAAGGTATAGCTTTAGCTTATGTCACGTTTGATGACACTGACCTCACACATTACGAACACCGAGTGTTAAAGTAAATATTTTATGTCTTTATACGTATTAAAATTATAACTTTCTTTATAAATTTTGTTTCGACTTAATACTTATTTTCTTCTATTCAAAAAATATACGTTAATAAATATAATTCTTACCTTCGTAGGGTGATTTATACGTCACGTTTAAGGTAATTCACCGTTAGAAATCGTTACAAAAGAATTAAATAAAGTAATTTATGATACTGATATATATATATATATGTCTATATATGTTATATTATCCACGTCATTTTTGTGCTTATTTATTTCCCTATACTAATAAATAATCAGTGTATTAGTATAATGGCATTTTATTCGAAATATTTTAATAAATAAGTTAATTTAATTGGTAATTTAGGTAAATAATTGGCAAAATTTTCATCTACTAAATTCTCATTAATTAAAATAATATTAAAAATTAAAATTCCTCCTCATTTCCTCTGATGATCCACAAGTTATAAGAAGTAGTACGTGAGCCATACTTTGAAAAACAGAGAATAGGTGCATAATCAGAAAGAATTCTCTTAGAAATCGCATAAATCAAAGAAGAAACTCTGAAAATTAGAATAATGAGGCAAGCAATATAGCTAGACTTACCAAGAGGATGATATAGATGTTTATGATACCACCACCACCACCACATGTGCCTCAAGTGAAGGGCATTCATCATCTGTGGTAACTGTGGTAATCTGTAAAAAATAAAACCACTTTGTCCGCGGTACCTGTGGTAATCTGTGGTAAACTTACTGTCTGAAGATCTGCAATAAAGTGATTACTAGTCGTACACTCATATAGGTTAGACTTTTCCTGTAGGATCTGGCATATTTCCAGCCCCGAGTGGTGTCCTTCTTTCATTAATGAAATTTCCCAACAAATTTTTAATTTTATTCATATTTTCTACTTAATAATAAGGTAAAATTTAAAAAAAATCGTAAATAAATGTTGATAAATAGAATTTATTTTCGTTAAATTTTCTCTGAAGCACCCATGAAATCTATGGATAATATATCCTAAGATATTTACAAATTCCAAAAATTTATTTAAATATTAAAAGCTAAATACTCTATTAAACTAATTATAATGATAATTTTTCGATTTATATCTCCAAGAATGATCATTTTAGTGTCGTCTCTTCTATAAGAAGAGCAAGAGGAGTGATTAATAGCAGTTAAATCAATTAAATTTTTAGTTAAAAGTTGAAATATGCTGATGAATTCATCTGGAAATCATTCTGCTCACCTACGGAGGTACCTCCACTTGTATGCTATAATGAGCAATGGAGTGTTAGAAATGCTTTTCAGGAGGGGGTTGATTCGAGTATTTTATCAAAGAACCTTCTTGCTACAGATTGGTGTCGTCTCTGCGGGAGTACAATCCACCAAGACTCGAAGACAATTTAATACTTGTATTCTAGAATCAATGATAAATTACCTACAACACTTCACTTCATCAGAATTACTACCAACATTGGATTAGGAATTCATCCGAATTTTATACGGAGATATCTGATGAGAAATGTTACTATTTTAAGTATGTCCCTTTTGGAATTTTATTTATGAATTTTTAGAAAATTTTAATTTTTTTTAATGAAAATTCATTCTAAAAGGCAATAAAAATTGATGTAAAAAAACGGTTAAAATTTGTAATTTTTTAATCCTACTTTAAATAGAATTAAAAACGTTCTAATTACAATTAAATACATACAAAAATTGTCAAAAATATAATACAAAAAAATGTGGAAACAATT
>NW_019384645.1:476098-509193 GCF_000671375.1 Centruroides sculpturatus | reverse complement strand
TTAAAATAATAATATATTAATTAAAATAATTTTTTATTTAAAAAATTAGTAATTTCATTCGATCGAAAGAACATTCGAGTTAATCAATTAACAATTTAATTAATTAAAGTATAATTAAACCGATGCTGATTATCGACTGCCTTATGCATAATATAATTATTAATTTTAATAAAATAATTATTTAAAAAAAGAAATTAACGATTCAAGTCACATTTTCTAGACTATTTTTATCAATCTTGTCTTCAGATCTTTGAAAAACTAACCAGCATAACCGAAAAGCATAGGGCGTGAACATACCAAACGAGCATCTCTTCGACAGAGAGGGATGCAGATAGAAGATGAGAGAAAGAGAAGAGGAGGGGGGATAGAGGAGTAGGGTGGGTAAGAAAATTTAAAAAAGATCGCGTACGTCTGACGTCACTAACGTGTTTATTTTGGGATACCACTGACTCTGGTCCGTTGGAATGTCGAAGCTGCCTACCTTCAACGACCTTCACCTTAACGTCGTCCGAACTGCTTCACCTTAACTACGATGTGCAGGTGACAACGGGTCAAAAGTCAAAGCGTGCTTTGAATAATATATTAATTTAAACGTATCGCATGCATTTAAAAAAAATCGACTTAAAAAAAAGACAAGTTAAGAGTAACTCTATCTTAAAATGTTGGAATCTATACGACACGTTATTAATTGAATTTTTAAATTTAAGATGCCGAATGTTAGATTTATAATATCCTTTTTTTGTTTTAAATATAAACTACGGGATTTTATAAGATTTATTTATATAATTTAATAATAAATTATTATGTGTTTTTTTTCTTTCTAATAGAATGTTTACGCTTGTTTAATATTTACATAAAAGCGAGTTTTAAGAATGAATTTCTTTTTTAATTAATGCATTTTTAAAGTCGAAAACGACTTGTTAAAGCGTTGAATATATTTATATACCGATTATATATATCGATATTTAGCGATGTTATGCTTTGCTGCACGTTTGTCGAGTGGTGCGGTGAAGTTGGCTTTACAACTAAGAAAAAAAAAATGTTTATTTTAACTAATTTTACGTAAAATTTTCCACATAAAAATATTTTAAACTTACGAAACAAATTATCTATAATCAGAAAATTTCATCGTCATCGAAGCGAAAGCACTTACCATCACTTTATTGTTGAAGCAAGACCATATTTCTACAGTGCTTGAGTCCAGTAATTGAAGCAGCGATTCAAAATAACTCGTGACAAAGCCTTACCTGAGTAAGGTCTCGATTTCACGATTTAAATAAAGAAAACTGACGAATCACTTTTAATAAAAAAAGAGGGAAAAAGGTAGATGTTTATACACATCCAAAGGGGTGAAGACAAGGGATGTAACACTCGCATACAAACACACACACACACGTTACTTATTAAGCTATATTTTTCTGTAAAAACGAATGTTGGACGTATAATGCGTTCTATACACTACAGTTTATGCGTCCGTCCGTCTCCTGATGACGTCATTTGGTTCCGACCTTCGCATGGCAGCTCACATTCCTGAGATGATTGGCTCCTAATAGAATGAGGTCGGTCTTGTTTCACAAATCGCCTTGAATGCGTGCTGGTCGCTACAAATTTCGATTATTTTCATTTACAAATGTACTTAAAAAAAAGAAAACAAAACGAACGTAACACAAAAACTTTTAAGTCGTGTATTAAAACAATTAAGTCAACAAAGATGACACGTGACATCCCCTCGATTAAACGGTAAGAACACAGGAAAAAATATCCTAAATTTTGTTCCAATATTAAAAATTATAATTATTTAATAAAAATGTAAGAAAAATTCATTACATTATACATTAAATTACATTAAAATACATTAAAGTAGGGAGATAAGTAGAGAAGATGAATGAAAGATGGGAAGATACGCGATGTAAATATTATTAAAGCGATTAAGTTTTTTTTTAAATAAATTTATTATTAAAAAAAATAGATGAAACAATGAAGAAGAATTTGCATTTTTAGAATGAATAGAAAGAACCATGCTTGTAATAACGCATAACACGCCAAGTATTCATTTGGAATGTCAACTTCTTTCTATCCTGGTCCTGTGTCTCATATATAGTAACATCACCTAGACTCTAGTCCCTAAATAGTGACATAGAATAAGTTTTACCACCTGCCGGTGCCGCAATGTCGTTGCTTTTGTATAACGTTTAATATATAATAAAACACTAAAAATAAACAATCATTTATTTTTAGTTAAGTAACACGTGTTTAATTTACTCTATAAAAAATTATAATATTAATTTATCCATAATTTTATATTAAATTAGGTTATTAAAATATACCAAAATTTTATTAAAATAAATTATAACTTTAATAATTAATAAAAATTTTTTTAAAGTTATAATTTGCTTTAACTTAATAACTAATTAAGGGTATTAGATTTACAGTTTAAAATTGGATTTTGTACCAAAAAAAATTCATTAAAATTGTTGGAATTTTTTTAAATAAATAAGAATTAAATAAATTTTAATCGTAATAAACTTTTAGGGATTATTTTCTTAATAATTGTGTTGTATTAATTTAATTAAAATTAAAAGTTTAAATAATTTAATTCGCTTTTTATGTACCTCATTAAATTTTATACCACTTAAATTTGGGCAATTTAATAACTAATTTTAAAGCCCGAGTAATAAAATTACCCATCATTGTCTAAATTAAACGATACACTTTATTATTTTCTATTCAATTCAAATTTTATAATCCGAATTCCTTATCAGATTATCGAGATTATTAGTGATCAATAATTATCCTTAACAGGATAGCATCTATTATTATTATAATAATAATATTATAAGATGAATATGTGAAGGATAATTTGATTGATTATTTGAAGATAAAAACTGATAATGAATGACTCCTAAAACACCTGAAAATCCTGATTTTTTGAGTCTATCTTGACGATCTTCATGAAGTTACTGAGTAATTTTGACGCATTAAACAACCAAAAAAATATGATTTTTATGGATTCTATTAAACAGGATCCATAATAATACGAAATTTATACAATTTAATAATATTTTTAAGCATAAAAATGGTGTCCTCATTTAGAATATACCTGGCACTATAATAGTAAAATCATAAATAAAGGGATTAACACGTAACATTATAAAAAGTTCTAATTAATTAGGAAATAGGAATCGAGTTTATAATTTCGGTCAGACATTTAAACAGGATATTTTCAATAAAAATTTTTGTTATTAATTCGAAATTATTTTTACATTTTTCTTGCTTTATGGCCTATAGGGGATTACGGACTATAATAACAGTTTATATTTATCAAATTGGAATAATTTATAAGTAAAGCCTGGCATATTTTTCAAAATTAATTTTGATAAAGTAAACAAAGTAGTTTTAAAAAAAAGATCTCAATGCCCTACTTTAAAATCTAGCGATTCAGGCTCGATTACAACACAAATAATTATAATTTAATTATAGGAGTTGGTGAAAGGCATATTTCGATGACCTAATCTGAGTTTTTCTGAAGTTTTTTTGAAAATTTTATTAGATAAGTTAATATTCCATCAATTTTTATCAAGAAAACGGTATAATTTTAGAAATATTTAGGAAAGCAAACAGCATTACAAAATAAGGTAGTTCAGTGCAATGGGCAGATAACGCATTCGAACTATTCCATGTACCTTTTGTACCTTTCACGACTATGTTATTTGCGATTGAATCTGTTTTTTTTCCTAAAAAAAAAAAACTTAACAATATCCCACGGGAAGTGAGAAAATCGCAAAAGTTTCGGCTCCTGAACCCGTAACTGTCGCCATAGAGTCGGGGAATGTCATACAGCATGGTCGTTGGTTCTACAAGAACGCTTTTCTAATCGGCTCTGCTGTTTATACTGAAAATGGAGGTAATTCCTCTCTGGTCACGGAAGCACACTTCCTCTGGTGACGTCACAAAGAGGTGTGGCCATACTCCATGAACTTTTGATGATGCTTCTTGGAACTAACTTAACACATCTTCAACGTACAAATATGGATTTTTCTAATATTAAAAAATATTTATAAATTTTTAAAATTCTAATTTTTAGGAAGTTTTATTTTAAAAATTCGTGGGAGAAAACTGAAGCGATGTTAAAACTTGAATAACTTTAATAGACGAATGCATCTAATTATTAAAATAATTTATTATATTATGTATTTAATGCACGATACAGGTTTCGAGTGAATAAAATTAAGGATTTCTCTAATAAAATTAATTTTATTCCAATCTGATAAATGTAAGCTGTTATTATAAGTCATCTAATCTATCTAATTATAGAACTAATTTAATATAATATTTGTGCATTTACCATTAGAAAAACTAGTGTATAAATTTAAAAAAATATTACAATTTTCTTGTTAAACTATTGTTAATATATACAAAGAGTGAGATATTTTTACTCCTCCTACGTAGGGGTGAACCACAAAAACACCATCACTCACTAACTGATGACAGGAACTGACTTCCAACAACAAATGTCACACGGTCCCACCATCAATTGTAATTTATCATTGACTGAACCGAAAAATATTACTTAGAAGTGTGTATTTATATACGTGTATGTTATTTTCCCCCTTAATATAATTTTAAAGTAATATATTTAAAAAAAAAATTTGATGCGGGTTTTTTTTTGGACGAACAGGTGGAGTACTTAAAAAGATTTAAATCTTACTTTTTTATGGCTTGGAAATATAATTAAATTCAGGAATTATTTTTTTAAGAGTGATTTATAGTCTATCTTCTAAGAAATTTCAATGGTCAGTTGTTCTCTTCCCCTTATGTTACATGGCTTACAGTTTAAAATAGTAGAATTCATTTGCTTTCTTGTCACATCTTACAGTAAATTAAGATTTATCATGATATCCACTTTACTGCTTACTTTAATTTAGTACAAATGACCAATGCTATATATTTATTTTTTTTCTGTATTTTTAAAAAAAAGTAAATAAGGAAAATCTATTGTTTTCGGTTCATTTCACACGTGGATTACACCATCAGATCAATTTCCATTTGTAAGATACACTCAAAAGCTTAACCCAATTTAATTTACAAAGTTTTTATCTCTTCTACATAATTTAAACCTTTTTTAAAGCTTAAAATAATCTGCTTTATCTCGAGTTTTTATGTTAAAACTGTATTTAAAAAACCCTACATTTAAACTAAAAAAATAAATTAAAGGCGTAAATTAAGCGAATCGACAAACGAACAGACAGAATAATTAACAAAAAAATAATTTATTAAATATTTAAAATAATAATAAAATTAATAATTATTATCAAAGGATCTTTCTTTAAAGGTATTTTGCATAATAAAATGAATATTTAGACCACATTAATAGAGTCATAACATAGGGAAGGTTCTAGGCTCTCGCTTTTCCTATGTTACAGCTTAAAATACGCTAGAGAAAGGCAATTACATTAGATTTTTAACTATTAAATGTTATAATTCTTGTTTACAATTAAGATTATAATTCATTAAAATTAATCCCATTTAATACGTTTTTTAAATTTTATATTATTTCCTGTTTTTGATGAGGATTTGTGAAGGTACTCGAAGCAAAGCTGGCTAAATACGACGTTAAAAAAAGGTTTTAAAAAGAATTTAATATTTAAACATAAATTATTCGTTAAGACAGCATCATTTAAAGTTTTTTTTTAAATTTTTTACATAAAATTTCAACCTGTTCCTCGAACACGCAATTCCAGCGACCAACAGTGTGTTTTTGAAGAAGAATAAATTAATTACCACCAAAATATGTAGCCAAGCAACATTTTCCCATTGATTTTCCCTTAATTTTTACCTTTTTACCCTTACTTTCGAGACTTTACTATTACCATAAAGTTAAAACCAAAAACAAGCTGTTAATAAGACTTTACAAGCTTATTAATTAAATATAAACTAAATCTTTTCTTAAAAGCTTAAATACTTAAAAAAGTAATAAAATTTTATACTTTATGACAGCCTATCGTGCTTTTATTAGTCAGTAATCACTATTTTAGAACGTTGAAAGATCGCTCCATTAATAAAATATATATTCATTACTCAACTCGGTAGTCGCGAGCTACCCCGTCGTCCGAAAATATAGAGAAAATTGCTACAATTTAGAAATGACGAAATTATTATACCATAAACAATAAATTAAGTTTAATTCTTGGTATTATCAATATTTTTTATTAGAAGTTATTAGAAACGTGATAAAAACAAACGATTAAAGTCTCTATACAATTTGAATAAGGCAAGAAATGACTTTTACATTGGTTAACTGATTTTTGGACCACTCTGTATACAGCTAGAAAATCAGAAAGAATAAAGTTTTTAAGCCAATGGAGATATTTTTTGATGCAATCATCTGTAGCACGATCTCTAAAAATAGTAAAAGTGACTTCATCTGGAAGAAACTATAAAAAACAATAATATATTTAATGTCTTATTTTTCTATAAAGGCTATAAAACTTTCTAAGCAATTTGCATATTGTCAATAAAAATTTTCAGTTTTTTTTTAAAATAGAAAGTATTAATAAAGTCTTCATCATCACGAGCAAATGTTTTCTATGGTGACATCAGATTGAAGAGAAGAGGAGGAAAAAATTAAGAATTTTACGCTTCATAATTAAAATTTCAAATTATTTTATTAATTAATAACTATTATAATATAAAAATGATTTTAAAAATCTATATAATTTTATTATTTTTAGGAAAATTTAACTGTAGAAAGTGGACTAATCTCAAGTACTGTAAACCAATCTATAGAAAATTCTTTAAAAAATTCGATTATTTTAAATAATTTTAACGTTTAAATTATTATTATTATTTTTTAAATTGATAACACTTAATTCTCGTTAATTTAAATCAAATTTAAATGGCAATTTATTAAAAAAAAGAGCGTAATTTAACATTATATTTTATTATTTTCACTTTATAACAAAAGCTATAGCTTATGTCTAAAATATATTATTTTCTAAATTATAATTATAAAAATTCATTTAATTTCGTTAATTATAATTAAACCGAATCGTATACAGGGTGGCTCAAAAATCAGTTGACCGTATTTTTTTACGAGAAATTCAACAAATCTGTAAGAAAACTGGCGACAAATTGTGAATTTAGACACACTTAAAACAATCAAAATTTCAAATTTTCTAGTATTAAAATGAGAAAAATATAGTAACTTTTTAAATAAAAATATGTGCTTTTACACGTGTTATTTATGCAATAAACAAGGCATTTTTAATTAGCAAAAGGCCTAAATTATTTCTTTGATATGCAAAATATTCGTTATTGTATTATAACATATGGTTAAATTAGTTATACAGATGTTAATTAAATAAGTACAGGCCTATAAAAATTACATGTATAGTACTATATCTACAACCAGGCCCTACGAGAGGGAGTGCAGACGGAGAATAAGCTTTTAGGGGGCCCATCGGAGGAAGGAAAATTTAAATATTGTTTGTTTTCTGATTACTTTTTTCAAACAATGAAACAACTTAGACCGTAGGCATTAATTTATTTGCTGTTTGTATAAGTAGGACCTCCGAAAGGAGGGCCAAGAATAGTCTTTGCACCGACAGTTCTCCATTCTCTGGTGGCCCTACCTACAATTATCTGTATTGATATCTATAGGCTATAACTACACAGTCTGTAGGTAAGAGATTATCAACATTACGTTAGAAATTATCGAGAATAAAAAATATATAATTCAATTTGAATAATATTAAGTCTATTTTTAAATATAATATATTTTAAGTCATAAAAATAATTATAAAATTATTTTTTTAACAATAAACTATGATCATCTTTGTATTCCTCTTCTTGAATACTGAATAATTACATAAGAAATAATGGATAAATCATTAGAAATTTTGCACTAGAAGCTCCATTTTCTATTAAATTTAATAATAATAAATTAATTTATAGAAATATAACAGAAAAAAATCTATCAGATAAAACAAGTTTCTACTATATTCATCGATTTGTTAGATGAAATAACCAATTTATAAGCGTGATATTATGGAAAATTGAAGCTTTATAAAACTGTTAATTGATTTTTTTTAACTTGAGAGCTTAGATATGGGTGTGGAATGGGCACTTAACGATTTGAAAAGTGTAAATGGCGATAACATAAAAAGCAAATTGATTCTCTAAGGTGGATTAAGACGTGATAAGGGCCATTTAGTAAAGTCTTGTGTGAAACTTCTATCTTTAAAATAAAACTACACGAAATCCCTCTTGCATTTTTCTAAAATTAATTAAGAATTATGGCCAAATATTTTATCAAATCTTCAAAACATAAAGTCGATTTTTATATTATGATAAAGACAAAATGTCTACTTTATTATTTTATGTAAAAATAAACATTTAAAATAAAACTTTCATAAAAATTCGTAAACTTATTTTATATATAAAATTATTTAATTTATAACTTAAAAAATTATTAAAATGTGTTTTGTATAATAGTAAGCTTTTTATATGATAAAATACACCATAAAATACAGTTAAAGATATTATATAAATTATAAGTAAACTTAGTTTAATAAAGATATAAATTCTTTGATAACTTATAGGCCTGTGAGGACTTACTTAGGTTCACATAATATTTCTAAATTTAATAAATTATAATGAAGTAAAGTATACAAATACCAAATTTTGTGTGTTTACATGAAGTATGGTAAAAAATTCGTTTAAAAAATTCATAAATAATTGAGTAAAAGCTTCTTAAATGTACTCATATCAAAACCTTACTCCATTGTTGCACTTAATAAAATTTTATATCCTGATTCTGTTAATTTTAATTATATTACGCTTTTAATTATTAAATTTAATATATTTTAAGTTATAAAAATAATTATTAAATTATTTTTTAAAGCTAATTTATGATAATTTGTATGTTCCTTTGCTTCGATATCGAATAATTACATAAGAATTAGTGAATAAAGCATCAGAAATTTTGCACTAAAAGCTCCATTTTCTACTAAATTTAGTGAGAAAATAATTATAATAAATATTGTAGCATTTAATAAAATGTTATAATACTTTAAAAGGATTAAAAATTCTGAGTATTATTATAATTTACAATAATAAATGAGATGTAATGCATCAAATCAGACTGAAAAATCTTTGTTCAGATAGTTTATAACCAGAATTAATATAAAAGTTCTTGATTTTTTGCCACTAAATCAAATTAATATAAGTTTTAATTCTATACAGTTTAAATATAGGCCTAAGTTTAGAATTAATTTTCTCATAATAAAGTAGACATTTACACTGATTAATAAAGCACATAAATTAAATTAGCTATCTAATAAGCAATTTACACACCATATACACTAGAAAAATTACAAGATACGAATTTATCAATTAAAATCAAGGATTACTAGAATGTCTGTAGTACAATGCCTGTATATATATGTACTGTACTGTACAGGGTATATACGAGAGAAGGTCTGTACGTAATGTAATGTACTGTACTGTACCTATGTAAAAATGCTAATTGTCTTCTCTGTAATTAGTATAATTTCTAGAAATCTTATAAGATAAATCTTCAATATTTCAACACAATCGAAACATTCACGCTAGTGTATTAAGAACAAGAGCTGTACTGTACAGTACTTTACAGAATCCATCTAACATTAATAATTTTCATGTAAATTAGCATATGCCACACTCAGGTTAAGATGAAATGACAAAATATTTCTTTAGAAAACATTTTAATAACTAAAAAAGTACTTAATTTAGGATTTCATCAGTAATAAAGATAAGTAAACTCCTATATCCTACCTAAGTTAGTTAGTTGTTAGTACTCACTTAATAGTTAATTAGTCTCCCAAATAGTAGTTATTTAGATAATTATAATTCGTTTTAGAACAATATAATATTGTTTAATTATGATTAAGCTGTATCCTACAATTCTACTGTAGAAAGAAGGGAAATCTTATTAGAGAAATTCATTTTCTACAGCTATTTTAGTGATTGATGTTACTTGGCAATATAAGTAGGTCTACTAAAGAATTAAGTAAATAAACAGGAAAAAATAATTTATTTGTAACCTTAATATTCTCTTGAAATAGCTCCCATTGAAAAAATATATAAACTTAAATTTAGTTTCTTTTCAAAAATTTAAATGTAATTATCCATATTTTCTAAATCATTAAATGATAGCAAATAATTCTGTTATAAGCGGTAAATTTACATTAATTCCCTTATATTTTTAACATTATTTCGTTTTTTAAATAAAATTTATAACGTTTACATCAAAATAGCTTCTTAAATGAGCAATTATTATAGGCCTATAGGCTATAAAATTATATTATTTTCTGTAAAATGTTAAGATTTTTATATCCATTATAATGATTTTTTTTAAAGTAAATCGCTTTATTTTTTTGTAAAGGACACTTTTCCGTATAATTTCTTTAAAATTATAATAAAAATAACTTAATTTAATTAAAATTATTTACAGAATGTTTAAACGAAGGAGTACACTAGAATATTATTATGATAATATAGTATAATTATTAAGTGTCTAACATTAAAAATATCGTAATCATCAGATTAAACTATACAAACTTTAATTATTTACAGTCTAGTCCTATATGATATAATCGAATTATATAGATGATAATCTATAATTTTATCATATATCAAGAAGTATCAGCATTATAATTATCAATTTTTCATGCAAATCTCTTTCCTTTAAAAATGAATTAGCCATAAATTAAAAATTGTAATATCCTTCGTACGTTCCAGGCGTGAATTGGGCACAAATCTGTGTGCCAGTTTATTTTAACAGTGAATGAAAGGTGTTGTAAATGTGATTTGGGTATAGTCCACTTGTGACATCTTTCATTCGTTACTATTAGATAGGGATTTATGCATCTATAATATCTTTAATTCTTCGTTGATCTATATTAAACACTGGTTAAACACTAGTTTACTAGTTTACTCTGTTGATCTATTTTAAACGCTGGTTAAACATTAGCTGGCTTTTATGATACTTTTTAACGTTATTAATATGAATTATTCACATATTTAATTACTGGTTGTCATTACTTTATATAAAATGGATTAAACAGAACACCAGTACAATTTTAAGTGACGTTCGTTTCAAAATTTGACTTGTAATAACCTTAATAAATAATTAAACCGAACAAAATACAGAATTCTGTTCCTAATATATCTAAAATAATGTCTAAAATACTTAAAATAATAGTACTTAATACGATAGCTTAATATCTAACACAAGATAAAAGTATCAAATATTTTTATTATAACGATTTATATAAATTATTCTTCAAATATAATATAAATTTATAAAGTATTTAAGTCTTGATATTTAAATTATTTGATTAAAATAACTGATTTTTTTTTGTATTATATTAAGAAGACACTCCTCATACATCATACAATGATGTACTGTACAGTACAGTACATCATCCTCACTGTTGTTTGTCGTTCATAATGATGTACGAAAAAACATTATAAACCCAATAAACTATCTTAAAAACTTAATTAACATAGGAAACAGGTTTTTATGAAAATTAACACCGTAGAAACACCGCAAAGCTACAAAAATTGTGTAGGGTTGTCGACTTTTATGAATTAAAAAAAAATAAAAAAAACCCTACATAACATATCCTTATTATGTATCCAAGTGTGAGCATTTATATAGTATATTATTAGGTATATGTTAAATTATATAGAAGTGAAGTTAGTATAATTTTCGGAGACTGTTAGTCTATGAGGTGGAGACGGAAGGCGCCATTGTTTCAGTTGCTTTTATTCTTTGGGTGGAACTAGCGTGATGCCCAATAACTTAATAATGTCACCTCCAAGTAGCTGTTAGTGTTAAATTGTCCCGTTTCTTCCTTCGTTATCTTAAAGCTTTTATTACACGTCACGTAAAACTCCACCCTATCGAAAAATACAGAAATTTTCTAAGAAATTTACTAATATAACTTATATCATTTTGATTCTATTCAATTCATATTTTAGATACTGCTAAAAATCTAAATAATGTATTTTTTAGGCTATATATAAAGTGTGTGTCTGTATTTAGTACCTTAATATAGTAGGAAACACGATATATGTATGGTATGTTACGTATAGTGTATTATTACTTACAATTAGTAGAAACAATTATTTAATGAATAATTTATTTATCAAAAAAATGTATTTTATAAGAAACACCTGGTTTTTATTGATACCATCNACCATTAACTGGATAATAAAATGGATGGAAAAATAATGGAGTCATCTGATAACGAAGAGCATTCATCGACTAAAAAAAATTAAATAAATAAAAGTAAAAAAAAAGTGGGGGATAAAAAAATCAAACGAAAGTCGACAGGACCCACTTCATTTACTATTTCATCTTCCGCCACCTTCCTATAAAATGCCTGTTTTTTGGGGAACAACCATTAACGCCACCTGGTGTCGACCGTTCGAACCAGTGTCTTCTAAAAAACAAAAACACATAGACACACACACACACTTCCGATTTGAAAATAAACTAAATAAATAAATAAGCTATCGAATTAATTTCCTGTTTATAAAATAAATTTCTTTAAACTTTACGACATTTTAAATACAAGAAAAATATATAAAACGGGGGATATTTTATGGCGTAAAAAGGTAGTTTTTACATCGATGACGATTGGGCTTTTATAAGGGAATTATCACGGAAAAGAGAAATCTCTTTTGATCTAGTAATGCTGGAATGGGCGTGGCTTAGTATCAGTCGACGAAACATGCCAATCACGAGATTCAGTTACCTCCCATTTACCGTAGATAAGAGGATGTGCCATACGTGATTTTAACCAATCAGATAACGACTTAACGGATGAATAACTGTTTGAATGAAACGATCATTATGATTGTTTATAATATTAATATTACTTGATTTAATGGTGATTTTTTTAAATATNGCTAAATTCCAAGATTTTGGATAAGTAGAGTTATTATAAAAATAGTTATAGAAATCAAGTAGTACCTGCCTGCCCGTCGGCGGAAGAAGTTTAATAAATTTGGTGGTAATTAAGTCTGTTCCGGGAGCTGATTTCATTTTTAAATTCCTGATTGATAAATCCAGTTCATCTAGAGATATTGTGATACTTCTTTGAATTTTAAAGTTAAAAATATAATTATTTAACTCGTTTATTTTTTATTTGTAATTAAGAAAAAAAATAAAGAATTAAATGTCCAATTCTTTGTTAAGTTTTAGAAGTAAATGTAGAAGCTGTAAAATGTAAAAAGTCGCCACGAAAATTTAAAACATCTGCTAATTTTGCAGCTGCAATTACGTGATTTTTGTTTAATTTTAAAATACCCTAAGGGTTTATTTCAATAGGAAAAATAAAAGAGAATCTAGTTTAAAATGGGGAATTCCCTAAAAAAACATATTTTATAAAAGATTGCGCCAGTTAAACACCGATTAAAAAATAAAAATAATTTATAACCTTTCAAAGTTTCGTCTAAAGTAATTTAAATGTAAATTTATTACGTCTCAAACTCTATAGAATTTGGTATGGGTCTAAGAATAGGCCTGAATTTTGGATTGATTTATAACGAAGAAATTGGCATAAGTATAAGAAACATCTTTATGAAATCTTGAAGTGTAGTAGTGTCCCAAAATCTATAGTCACCCCCTATACTTTTCAGTTAAAACATCACAAATAGAAAGTATATTTTCTAATTATATAAAGTTAAAATGTATTGTACAGTACAGATTTTTGTCTTCATATAAAGAGTTTACTTTCTTATAAGTCACACAGTATGATCTACATGGGTACCATTAACTGAATGCATAAACATATATACGGTGAGTCTGCTGTTATATGCCCAAACACATACACTAGGCTAAGTCCTTTCGGGTGATCTGCATTGGTATGAAGACTGACTCACCTTGTATCTGGTTAATTAATTAAATTTTATAGACTAAAATCCACTCAAAATATTATTGTAGATGTGTTATTAATTGTCCCATTACTAAAAACTGTGTTTAAAAATGATTAAATGGAGTTATTCTAGATAAATATGAATAAATTACTTAAAAAAACAGAAAATAAGAGAAAGAATATCTTATGAAAAGTTTTTAAAGGACATAAATATTTTAATTAATGTTTTACAGTATGTAAATATTACAACACAATTATTTAGTAACTTATATCATTAAATATTATCAGGTAAATTAATGTATATTATGAGTATAAATTGTATAAAAATTACTTAAGAGTATAGTTCAATGAATAAAATTAATATTAAGTTATATATAATGTTATTATAGTATATAAACGACATTCTCACCTCGTTACTTAATGCAGCAACGTAAGAGCTTTACTCATTCATACACTCAATATACTCGTAAGTATATAAAGCAATGAATGAATACAACAGCAAAGTATAGGAGTATTACCCTAATTAGTGTAAATACGATAATATTTCAATAACATAACGCTTTAGGCAACCTTCTTACATCGTTACATAATAACACAGCAGCATTAAGAGCGTTTAAGTTTGAAACATTTTTATATAAGCCCTTTCCCGTACGAAATGCATTGTCAAATTGATGAAAATTAACACTTAATCATAAATAATTATTATACCTCTCCAGGCTATAGGTCTGCCTCCCCCTGTCTGACTTTTTTCTATGATTACGGTCGAAAATTCATACGAAAATATAACACTATATTACGTGTCCAACTGGAAATTTTAATTACTTTTATGTAAATAATGATTTGTGTTTAATTATTCTGCGCATTTTTTTATGTTTTGTTTAACAATAGAGTATAAGAATCCCCAGCGAATATTCAGTTTGGAAATGGAGTAATAGCCTTAAGTTATCTTTTGTTTTCGGAGTGAAAATCTCTTAATTATCTTCGTAGACAGCTTGGTAAATTATATTATCCGTTTATTTTTTTATATTTTTTATTAATTTATGTGTTATATTATTTGACATATTTATTATATGCATTAATAGCACATTTTTAAAAATTTTATTTAAACACATAAATAAGGTAATGATGTTTAGAGTTATAGGCCTATAACATAAATTTTCAATTGTAACTACATAATTTATACTTTAAAACAATTTAATTAAAATATTTTAAGTATAAATTGTGTAGTTTAGTCGCATTTTTAATAGAATTTTAGTAATATTCTAATATACAGTACTAGTATTTGATTAATAATTTAGAAATACAGTAAAACCTGTTAATGCGACCACCTGCATAAAGTAATTGTCCCTTCAGTGGTCACATTAGCAGGTTCCAGTGTAGTAGAAAATAATCTTCAAAATATATTTCTGTTACAAGTATAGATATACAGATATCAAGAGGGTCATCAGATATTGTTGTAAAAGTAAATCTATTTAGATATATTATGTTGTACTGTACTGTACGTTCTACAGGTGTGTGCATGTATATAAGTTTAAAGATTTATTTATATAGCCATAGGCCCATTACAATATATAGTTAAAAACAACGTGTAACTGTACAGAAAGTTATTATTGATTTATCTAATAGGAAATATAACAGATCTAATCTTGAGAAGTGAGAAAAAATGTCCTTCAGTTTGTGAAGGTAAGTAAGTCCATTAATATAAGGATTTAATCATCAAGGATAATATTCTAGAGATGACAGACGAAATTAATGAACCGATTGAAAATTGCTAAACGGTTGAGAGCTTTTAATATATAATATTATATTATATATTAAAACAGGAAATTAACTACAAGAATAAGATTTTACTCGAGAGATATCTTAAGAATTGGAATTGTTAAACGATATTCTCTAAATATTATTTATGGGTGAATATAGAAATCCTTTGCTTATGCAAATAAAGCCCTTCTATGGATTCATCTCAATGAGCTTTAAGAAAAATTACATTTTTAAAATAATATATGAGAAAATTAAATGGTAAATATGTTGATAAAGGAAGTAAGACATACTCTAAATGGATATATTAAATAGATAAATAAATAGTTGAAAATATTTGTTTAATTTTCAACTTACTTATACAATTTACAATAAATTTACAGTAAATACTTGATTAATTATTATAAATATTTTTATATTTACTCGCCAATCAAGTTGTCTATTCGAGGGATTTTTCAGGAATTAAAGAATTAAACACTTTACTGGATACAATTATAGGGCATTACACATATTGATCACTCGATATAGTGAACAATTTTGTCGGTCTTTGCTACTCTTTACAGTGAATTCTTCATACACAGTATGATTCAGTTCAAGTCTTTTTTTGGGGGAGTGGGTTCATTATAGATTATAAGATTTTATATATAACAGATTATCCCATCAATTAATATCTAAATCATCTTTTGCATTTAAAAAATTAGCAATTTTGAGGTAACTTGATTCGATATAACGACATGTTGAATAATAAATAGCCTCTTATTAAGAGTTTACCATTAAATTATGTAAGAATTTGTCAGCAAATAGGATTTCTCTTGAGATTTAATGAAATTCCAAGTAATTTCTAAGCTTAGATGAATCTAGACATATTAAATTGATTTATTCTAAAACAAATCTTTCACAGAGCGTTATTGATGCGAAACTTTGCATTTTTAATTATTTTCATATTAATTTTAATTAAATTAATTCATTAAAAATGTATTTTAAATATTCATAATTAAAACAATAGAGTCTTAATTTAAATAACTTAATTTTATTATAAGAAACATTCTAATTCCAGGCGAAACAATGAATATCACTTTTTCCTTCTAATTCTTTTTTCATTAAATTTTTCCAAAGAGANTAAATAAAATTTTGTAACAATTTAAATATTGTATAACCTATATTTATTTAAAAATAATAATAAATTTTAAGTAATTATTATAATAAAATCATAAAAACTCTTTTTTTAAAGATTAAATGTATATTAAAATCGATTTAAAAAATTCAATAAAAAGGTATAAATATACATTATAATTCTGTAAAAGAAATTAATTATAATCAACGCATTACAAAATCCAATTAACATTTTTAATTAATTGTATAATTTGTTAAAGCATTAAATATAAGTGATTAACAATATTTAATTAAAATGATCATCAATTTATTTTTGAATTAAAAAAAAATATATTATCTCGTGTTGGATCTAAATGAATGCCCTTATTTCCGTTCATTGTATTTTTTGAAGAGGATTTTTTTTAATGCAGACATTTTGTAAAGCTTCGTTTTTACTCTAAAAATATAAAAAATAATTTAGCAAAAAATATTAAATAATTATAAATTTATTCCTTTATATTTTAAATAATGAATTTTAATAAGTTCGACACTAAATAGTCTACAAAAACATCGAATTTCGAGAAGTGTTTCTAATAAAAAGAAGAAAAAGCAATTAAATAACTTCTCTAAAAATATATATTAATTATAATTAAGACGTTTTAGAGCACTTAATTATGACTTTTTTTTAACATTCGAAGGCCTAAATGTCATTTGAAAGTGTCATTTAGACCTTCGAGAGTCGAAATTTAGTGTTAAAATGATAAAATTTAGTGTTAAAGTGTCAGTTTAAAGTACATTAACACTTCAAGTATCATTTATAGTGTTTAAAGTGTTTAATTTAAAGAGGTTCGGGCATCCAACTCGTGGGGTTAATTCTATTATTTAAACTTCCTTTGCAGTTTTCAGGATCATTATTAACAAATCTAATAATATTTATACTCGAATACATAAATTATCCTTAATCGTAATGTAATTTATTCATTTCTTACTTCATTTTAAATTTATGAGCCTTTATATATTCTCTTCCCTGCCATATAGCCTATAGGCTACGTTATATAGAGTATGTTTATAGCCTATTATAACGCTTTAACAAATTGAATTATGGCTTTTCTGTAATCCCTTCTTGTAATTTACACGGTTAACTGACTTTTGGACCACCCTGCATACATATACATGCATATAAGCACTCAAAAGTTTATAAAATTTTACTTCATTTTCTTACGTTACTTGTTGATTCGGAATGTGCGTTTTAAATCCGATTTTTCTATTAAAATAAAGTTTTAATTCACTCATATGTGACTAATTTGAATAACTAATATAATAAAATTTCATTATAGAGTGAAATTTATATTATCAATTCGTTAGATTTATTATTATTTTATAAATAACTTTATGGTAACTTCCCAACTAGTAGATCACGAGCTCCTAAAAATAGAAAATTGTACTCTTTTGGAATGTGTCCATCTTCTACGATTATATTTCCTTTCATAATCGATTTACTGCGATAATATATTATAAAATTTAATATAAATTAATTTTTCAATAAACTATTTTCTTTAATTTCAATAAACTATTTCTAATTGACAAATGATAAGGAGTGATGAAAACATGAAATATCTTATCTGAATCTGTGAAAATTTCCAATTACCTTGACATTATCACACAGTGATGAATGAGATAAGGAAGAAAAGAATTTCAAATGAGATAATATTCAAGTGAAATTCTTGATAAAGATGTTAAATTTTAAATGTATTTTTTCAGATTTATAACTTGTATTAATTTGCAGTTAAATTTACACTGTAATAAATCGAAAAATATATGTAAAACATACCTTTTTAGACAGTTTATCTTCTAAATTTGTAATTATAGATATAAATATGTATATGTAACTATAAATTAATCCCTTAATCTGTATAGGATTTATAGAGATTATCTATAATACGATCATACTTTATATATATATTTATATACATGAATAGTATAATTTAATTCTTATGATAAACAAATACAGTATAACAATTATCATTTAATCAACTTTATACCCTTAATAAATTCTTTTATTTTTTAATACATTTTTATAATTTATAATTTTTCGCTAGTCGAAAGAATATAAAAGGTGTAAGTCTGTCTGTCGGTAGATGTTCCTATAATCTAAAAAATTACATATACATTATCACAAGTTTAATAGCAGCATCACGATTCCTCTCACACCAGTATTAAGATTTCTTTCTCGAAATAAATCGAAAAATTGTGAGAAATCGGTTAAAATTCTATCGAAAATTTTATATTATTATTAGAAAATAATATGTATATATATTAATTATAAATATTTTAAGGAATTAATACGGAATTTTTAATAAATATTTGCGTTTATACATTACTCACCTGATGAATCACTTATTATACAATTACTTATCTATAAATTTTATATTTTATATATAAAATTCGTATATAAGATGGCACCTTTATAATATATTTGATTATTTTTAGCGAATGATTTAAAAAGTTTTTATCTAAGAAGACCACCCAAGATGCGATACGCTTCAGCTGCCTCTTAAATCAATGGCTACTGAAAGTGAATGTAAAGAATCGAGTCATACGTAAAGTTATATAAAGTTCTATAGATATATATATATATGCTTAATTAAGGAATAGATTAGTTTATATTTTAAATGTAAATAATTTATTCAAACGTAACATACGTAGAGAATATTATAATTAAGTTTTTACATTGTATTTCTACATAATTTATGATTTTTTCTGTATTTTTACATGCCTTACCTTAGATAAATTGATACAAATCTATGCACTTGTCCCCTTCTATAATTTCTATATTTATTGAATTATCCTAGAGGCAAAGGTATACAAATCTACGTTTGTATACCTTTTTTCTGTCGTGAGTCCTCACGTGTAATCCCAAGAAGAGTCGTGTAGCGTGTTCTACAGCAAAGGTTTAGTACACTAGAATATTATTATGATAATATAGTATAATTATTAAGTGTCTAACATTAAAAATATCGTAATCATCAGATTAAACTATACAAACTTTAATTATTTACAGTCTAGTCCTATATGATATAATCGAATTATATAGATGATAATCTATAATTTTATCATATATCAAGAAGTATCAGCATTATAATTATCAATTTTTCATGCAAATCTCTTTCCTTTAAAAATGAATTAGCCATAAATTAAAAATTGTAATATCCTTCGTACGTTCCAGGCGTGAATTGGGCACAAATCTGTGTGCCAGTTTATTTTAACAGTGAATGAAAGGTGTTGTAAATGTGATTTGGGTATAGTCCACTTGTGACATCTTTCATTCGTTACTATTAGATAGGGATTTATGCATCTATAATATCTTTAATTCTTCGTTGATCTATATTAAACACTGGTTAAACACTAGTTTACTAGTTTACTCTGTTGATCTATTTTAAACGCTGGTTAAACATTAGCTGGCTTTTATGATACTTTTTAACGTTATTAATATGAATTATTCACATATTTAATTACTGGTTGTCATTACTTTATATAAAATGGATTAAACAGAACACCAGTACAATTTTAAGTGACGTTCGTTTCAAAATTTGACTTGTAATAACCTTAATAAATAATTAAACCGAACAAAATACAGAATTCTGTTCCTAATATATCTAAAATAATGTCTAAAATACTTAAAATAATAGTACTTAATACGATAGCTTAATATCTAACACAAGATAAAAGTATCAAATATTTTTATTATAACGATTTATATAAATTATTCTTCAAATATAATATAAATTTATAAAGTATTTAAGTCTTGATATTTAAATTATTTGATTAAAATAACTGATTTTTTTTTGTATTATATTAAGAAGACACTCCTCATACATCATACAATGATGTACTGTACAGTACAGTACATCATCCTCACTGTTGTTTGTCGTTCATAATGATGTACGAAAAAACATTATAAACCCAATAAACTATCTTAAAAACTTAATTAACATAGGAAACAGGTTTTTATGAAAATTAACACCGTAGAAACACCGCAAAGCTACAAAAATTGTGTAGGGTTGTCGACTTTTATGAATTAAAAAAAAATAAAAAAAACCCTACATAACATATCCTTATTATGTATCCAAGTGTGAGCATTTATATAGTATATTATTAGGTATATGTTAAATTATATAGAAGTGAAGTTAGTATAATTTTCGGAGACTGTTAGTCTATGAGGTGGAGACGGAAGGCGCCATTGTTTCAGTTGCTTTTATTCTTTGGGTGGAACTAGCGTGATGCCCAATAACTTAATAATGTCACCTCCAAGTAGCTGTTAGTGTTAAATTGTCCCGTTTCTTCCTTCGTTATCTTAAAGCTTTTATTACACGTCACGTAAAACTCCACCCTATCGAAAAATACAGAAATTTTCTAAGAAATTTACTAATATAACTTATATCATTTTGATTCTATTCAATTCATATTTTAGATACTGCTAAAAATCTAAATAATGTATTTTTTAGGCTATATATAAAGTGTGTGTCTGTATTTAGTACCTTAATATAGTAGGAAACACGATATATGTATGGTATGTTACGTATAGTGTATTATTACTTACAATTAGTAGAAACAATTATTTAATGAATAATTTATTTATCAAAAAAATGTATTTTATAAGAAACACCTGGTTTTTATTGATACCATCGTTTTAAAACTACGAAATGGCACGTAAAAAAAAATAGATATAAAAGTTTTAAACTGTTATTATTCATGTTCATCAATTTATCTCTTCTTCTTCTTCCCGGATATTTTCTCAATTAAATTGCCTTAGAAGAAAAAAAAATTAGACGAAAATTTATTCCTGTGTCATTAATCTTTTCTCTATCAAATTTTTTTGCGACTTGTAGACAACTATTAAACGATATCAAATGTTATTGCCCTGTTTGCAGCTTTGCATCTTCTTCTCTTGTAAGCAATCGAATTTATAATACCTCTAATTTTCTAAAAATAGGAATTTTTTTATAATTATTTTATTGTGATATCATCATAATGCCTGGCTGCAATTTTTTAATTTATTTAATTTAAAATATATGCTCTCCATCTCAAATTGGTTTGCCCCTGTACATCATACTTTTCCTGTTAGCAATAGAGTTGTGCCGTAATCTAACTCTTTACAAGGGAAATTTTTGAATTAATAAATAACGTGTAGTTAAATCGGGGTCTTCTTCTCTCAATCTTTCCGTGTATGGTTATGGATTTTATTTATCTAACACTATTCTTGAGATTAAGGAAGGACAGATAGACAGATAGATTATTGAGTAATTTCTAAAAATAATAATAAAATTCTTTTAGATTTATGTTATAAATGCCTCATAGATGTTCATTTAAAAGTGTATAAAACCAATATAAAGGTCTATAAGAAAGAATGTAAGGAGATTGCTCGATTGGTTGATCACCCGATATAGTGAAATTTCGTTATAGTGAACGATTTTATCGATTCTTGTTATTCTTTACGTATCTAAAATTCTATTAGATAATGAAACACCTACTTATTTTCTATATTTAATTAAATATTTATTATTTTGTGGTTAATTGAGATTTTGAAACCTCCCTTCTCCTAGAAGATTTATCATGACATAGGACTGTACCTTTGTCATGAGAATTTATTACGAATTTTAAAGAAATATTTTACTAAATAATTTTAAAATTTTCAATAAACCTTATGCCTCTTATGAGGTAAAACTTAAACTCCTATAAATTCCTGCTTGTCTATCTGTCCTTCCTTAATCTCGAAAACGGTGTTAGATAGATGAAATTCAAGAAAAGACGTGAAAAGATTGATGGCAGGAAGCCCAAATTAACTATAAATAAACTTCCGGTTTTTACCAGAAGTGACGTGATTTCTATTTGAAAATTTTTCCCTGAATACAAATGACCGGCACGACTCCGTTGTTATCAGGGAAAGTATGATTTACAGGGGCCAGTCACTACTAATTTGAGGTGGAGATCATATATTTTAAATTAAANACAGTGAATGAAAGGTGTTGTAAATGTGATTTGGGTATAGTCCACTTGTGACATCTTTCATTCGTTACTATTAGATAGGGATTTATGCATCTATAATATCTTTAATTCTTCGTTGATCTATATTAAACACTGGTTAAACACTAGTTTACTAGTTTACTCTGTTGATCTATTTTAAACGCTGGTTAAACATTAGCTGGCTTTTATGATACTTTTTAACGTTATTAATATGAATTATTCACATATTTAATTACTGGTTGTCATTACTTTATATAAAATGGATTAAACAGAACACCAGTACAATTTTAAGTGACGTTCGTTTCAAAATTTGACTTGTAATAACCTTAATAAATAATTAAACCGAACAAAATACAGAATTCTGTTCCTAATATATCTAAAATAATGTCTAAAATACTTAAAATAATAGTACTTAATACGATAGCTTAATATCTAACACAAGATAAAAGTATCAAATATTTTTATTATAACGATTTATATAAATTATTCTTCAAATATAATATAAATTTATAAAGTATTTAAGTCTTGATATTTAAATTATTTGATTAAAATAACTGATTTTTTTTTGTATTATATTAAGAAGACACTCCTCATACATCATACAATGATGTACTGTACAGTACAGTACATCATCCTCACTGTTGTTTGTCGTTCATAATGATGTACGAAAAAACATTATAAACCCAATAAACTATCTTAAAAACTTAATTAACATAGGAAACAGGTTTTTATGAAAATTAACACCGTAGAAACACCGCAAAGCTACAAAAATTGTGTAGGGTTGTCGACTTTTATGAATTAAAAAAAAATAAAAAAAACCCTACATAACATATCCTTATTATGTATCCAAGTGTGAGCATTTATATAGTATATTATTAGGTATATGTTAAATTATATAGAAGTGAAGTTAGTATAATTTTCGGAGACTGTTAGTCTATGAGGTGGAGACGGAAGGCGCCATTGTTTCAGTTGCTTTTATTCTTTGGGTGGAACTAGCGTGATGCCCAATAACTTAATAATGTCACCTCCAAGTAGCTGTTAGTGTTAAATTGTCCCGTTTCTTCCTTCGTTATCTTAAAGCTTTTATTACACGTCACGTAAAACTCCACCCTATCGAAAAATACAGAAATTTTCTAAGAAATTTACTAATATAACTTATATCATTTTGATTCTATTCAATTCATATTTTAGATACTGCTAAAAATCTAAATAATGTATTTTTTAGGCTATATATAAAGTGTGTGTCTGTATTTAGTACCTTAATATAGTAGGAAACACGATATATGTATGGTATGTTACGTATAGTGTATTATTACTTACAATTAGTAGAAACAATTATTTAATGAATAATTTATTTATCAAAAAAATGTATTTTATAAGAAACACCTGGTTTTTATTGATACCATCGTTTTAAAACTACGAAATGGCACGTAAAAAAAAATAGATATAAAAGTTTTAAACTGTTATTATTCATGTTCATCAATTTATCTCTTCTTCTTCTTCCCGGATATTTTCTCAATTAAATTGCCTTAGAAGAAAAAAAAATTAGACGAAAATTTATTCCTGTGTCATTAATCTTTTCTCTATCAAATTTTTTTGCGACTTGTAGACAACTATTAAACGATATCAAATGTTATTGCCCTGTTTGCAGCTTTGCATCTTCTTCTCTTGTAAGCAATCGAATTTATAATACCTCTAATTTTCTAAAAATAGGAATTTTTTTATAATTATTTTATTGTGATATCATCATAATGCCTGGCTGCAATTTTTTAATTTATTTAATTTAAAATATATGCTCTCCATCTCAAATTGGTTTGCCCCTGTACATCATACTTTTCCTGTTAGCAATAGAGTTGTGCCGTAATCTAACTCTTTACAAGGGAAATTTTTGAATTAATAAATAACGTGTAGTTAAATCGGGGTCTTCTTCTCTCAATCTTTCCGTGTATGGTTATGGATTTTATTTATCTAACACTATTCTTGAGATTAAGGAAGGACAGATAGACAGATAGATTATTGAGTAATTTCTAAAAATAATAATAAAATTCTTTTAGATTTATGTTATAAATGCCTCATAGATGTTCATTTAAAAGTGTATAAAACCAATATAAAGGTCTATAAGAAAGAATGTAAGGAGATTGCTCGATTGGTTGATCACCCGATATAGTGAAATTTCGTTATAGTGAACGATTTTATCGATTCTTGTTATTCTTTACGTATCTAAAATTCTATTAGATAATGAAACACCTACTTATTTTCTATATTTAATTAAATATTTATTATTTTGTGGTTAATTGAGATTTTGAAACCTCCCTTCTCCTAGAAGATTTATCATGACATAGGACTGTACCTTTGTCATGAGAATTTATTACGAATTTTAAAGAAATATTTTACTAAATAATTTTAAAATTTTCAATAAACCTTATGCCTCTTATGAGGTAAAACTTAAACTCCTATAAATTCCTGCTTGTCTATCTGTCCTTCCTTAATCTCGAAAACGGTGTTAGATAGATGAAATTCAAGAAAAGACGTGAAAAGATTGATGGCAGGAAGCCCAAATTAACTATAAATAAACTTCCGGTTTTTACCAGAAGTGACGTGATTTCTATTTGAAAATTTTTCCCTGAATACAAATGACCGGCACGACTCCGTTGTTATCAGGGAAAGTATGATTTACAGGGGCCAGTCACTACTAATTTGAGGTGGAGATCATATATTTTAAATTAAATAAATTAAAAATATGATTCAAAAACATATTTTATTAATTTTTTAAGTTAATTTATAAAATGTCTAACTATAAAAATGTTATTTTGGAATTATATTATCATAAGATGAAGAATGAAGAATCCTATCATCAGGCTTATCAGTTTACATTTCTTACTCTTAAATTCATAAATTTCTTACAAAAATGTGAATTATCGCTATATTTAAGTCTCCAAAATTATTTAAAAAATTATTTTATATAAAAATATAAAAATAATATTTATTTATTTATTACAAAAGTAATATCGATGCAATCGTGACGTGATACAATTAATACCGTGACGACATTATCGATTGCTTCATGCGCGTAATTTCGATATTTTACAAATTAAAACAAAGATTAAAATTAATTAATAATTATAATTTGTCACGTTAAAGAATTTAAATATCCAATAAAACGTAATTACAATTGTTAATACTGTTATGTTAAATAGAATAAGATACAAATTTGGAAATGTTAATTATATTTTTATAGGGTTAATTTCATTTATTAGAGTTTATTTGTGTATTTGTGTATCTTATTTTTTTCTGTATTTATAAAATTGTAGTTTTTGTAGAATAAAAATCGATGGTTTTTCTCCTGTTGGAGTGAAAGACACGGGTTTAGAAGTCTTCTATAAAGGTTCATATCCAATTTTCCTATTATTTGTGAAAGATACTCTAATGCTTTTTCCTGAGAAGTTCGAATCATTTAAGTTGAATGACCTCATTAGCCTATATGTCGGGCTCACCCGTGACCAAGAATTGTTCTTTATTCATTATTCCAAAGACGTTATTTATTTATAAAGTTATTCTGTCTTCAATTTCCTTGTTTCTGCATTCAGAATCATACTAGAACTTAACAGTTGATACTTATAAACATTTAACTTCATAACTGGGTCGTTCCAAAGATTTAATGAATAATTTATTTATCAAAAAAATGTATTTTATAAGAAACACCTGGTTTTTATTGATACCATCGTTTTAAAACTACGAAATGGCACGTAAAAAAAAATAGATATAAAAGTTTTAAACTGTTATTATTCATGTTCATCAATTTATCTCTTCTTCTTCTTCCCGGATATTTTCTCAATTAAATTGCCTTAGAAGAAAAAAAAATTAGACGAAAATTTATTCCTGTGTCATTAATCTTTTCTCTATCAAATTTTTTTGCGACTTGTAGACAACTATTAAACGATATCAAATGTTATTGCCCTGTTTGCAGCTTTGCATCTTCTTCTCTTGTAAGCAATCGAATTTATAATACCTCTAATTTTCTAAAAATAGGAATTTTTTTATAATTATTTTATTGTGATATCATCATAATGCCTGGCTGCAATTTTTTAATTTATTTAATTTAAAATATATGCTCTCCATCTCAAATTGGTTTGCCCCTGTACATCATACTTTTCCTGTTAGCAATAGAGTTGTGCCGTAATCTAACTCTTTACAAGGGAAATTTTTGAATTAATAAATAACGTGTAGTTAAATCGGGGTCTTCTTCTCTCAATCTTTCCGTGTATGGTTATGGATTTTATTTATCTAACACTATTCTTGAGATTAAGGAAGGACAGATAGACAGATAGATTATTGAGTAATTTCTAAAAATAATAATAAAATTCTTTTAGATTTATGTTATAAATGCCTCATAGATGTTCATTTAAAAGTGTATAAAACCAATATAAAGGTCTATAAGNGACAAAGATATTATTTATTTAAACAATAAAAGCAGACAGCAGAAGCACGAATCTGATTAAACTTACCGCACTTCTATACTCAAATTAAGTGTTTTTTTATTACATAAATTTGCTTAGCAAATGCAACACTTTGTTAATAACAAAAGAAAGTAACGAAAGTTTAATTAATAACGTTTAAAATATAATAAATAAAATTGTAATTAATTATTTTTTTAAAATAAAAATCGGCCATTTTGTAAAGTTACACTTGGATTTTTAAAGCGATTTATCTAGCTGTCAACGTGGGTATTTTCCATTGTTATAGTGATTAGGGCCCGATTTAGGCTCGTTGTAGCTTCAAGCTACGATATATAAAGATGTTTTTTACTTTCAGAAGGCCCTTACGATACAAGGCCTTAAGCTATAGCCTCGCATCATAAGGCCCTAAGATATTAATTTGTGCCAACGTTGTTATAAAGGAATCAGATTTACACACTATTCGTGACACTAAATTACCATATATAAGGGGCTTTTTCTCTATTAAATAATAACTTTAATTGTATCAGGCCCTAAATTATAGTCTTACAGAGCGAGTCCCTTAACTGTAGTTTGCTTAGTTTATATATAAATTCGTCCTTGTAAGATATCGATATATTTGTAGAATTTATATATCAATAATATTTTATTATTTTATATATATTAAAGGGTGACATTGAAAGTTCTTCGATGCATATAAAAGTATTATTTATTCATAAATTCGGTACCAAAATTAGCTAAAAGAACTGAAGCAAAGCGAGCGTATCTAATACCTTTATCTAGAAATTACCTTAATTGTACACAATAAGTTACCATAGTAACTAAAGTGATTTAAGTACTTGTCACATTTCGGGAAAGGCCCACACCCTCAACAATCATACCACAGTTAGAACCATGCAGAATAAGTAACTTATACAAAGATCTACTTTCAAAATTTGGAAGTATGCACATTAAAACTATAAGCTACATCTTGTTGGTGAGTGTTTTAATTTATATTTTAATTAAATTTTAACTCAAACAATTGGATTTTTTTTTTGGTTAAATAGAGAGAGAAGGATGTATTTTTTCAGTGTTTAAGCCGTGTTATACGCTGCTAACAATGCGTTTATGTGTGATACACATACAAAAAATTCACTGTTTTGTTTGAAATTGCTTTATTAGATCTACACCCATTTAATGGAAACGTATTGTAACAATTGAGATCATAGATATTCAGTTCTGCTAACAATATGTATTATGTTTTCTTAGTATTTGTTAGCAAACACAGGTTAATTTCTTAGAATTGTATGTCTCTATTGTTAAATAAAAGAGCCCTCCCTCTAAAAAAATAAATGCGTGTCCTATTGGTTATTTTAACTAAAAAATTGGAAATACAATTGGTTCTTCAATAAAGGACACAATTTCTAAAGTAGATTAGGCGAATTTTCGTGCAAGAATTATACTCCCACTTCCGACTTTTGCCTTGTTATCATATCATTTTACTTGACACTAATTTGACTAAAGGGGGAGGGAATATAACAGATGATAAAGGGGAGGGAGAAATTATGTTGAATCAATTTTTTAATATACAAGGCTTTTTGAATAGCTCCTTTGATTTTTTAGGCGATTCTTTCTACAGTTCTCTAATTACGGCTTTGTAAGAGGATTTTGAAGTTTTTACAAGTAAAATTTCAGTTTTTTTTAAAGGATTTTAGTTTAATATTCAAATTATCTTAAAAAATCAAATACTTTTCAATGTAAAAATATGCTTTCGTGGATTTAGATTTAGACGAAATTTTAAATATAGGCCTATATATATATACAGTTTGCTTAAATGTAAAGTTTTAGACAGGAAATTTAAGGGATAAATATTTAATTCGAAAAACTTAAAGAAAAAATTCTGAACTTGGCGTGTATAAATACAATTTGATAACAATTGATACAAATTTTACAGTGAAAAATTCTCAATATGTCATTAAAAACATTGAATATGTATATAACATCCATGCATAAATCTCTTTTGTTATTTATTTCTCAATAGCACATCAAAGACACTTTGATAGACAGTGTCTTAGCCAATTACGTAGATTATACGTTGACTACACTTCCTGTCTTTATCGTAAGCAACCAATGATTTTGAATGACAGACTTATTATCCTCTTCATCCTTTCGTGTCAGCATTTCGTCCTTATCTGATTACACATCCCTTCTTCTACTCGTATTTATTTAACCTCTTCTATACAAAACCCCTTCTTTTCCCCCTTTTGTTTAATACAGTTGCAATTACCTAATTCGATAATTTATTAAATTAAGTTATTATTTTGATAGACGAACATATATATATATGTATTTTTTTAAAGGTCTGTGAGGTGTATGTGTGTGTTCTTGATATTTTTATTATAAACTTGTACTGGTCTATTATTGAGGGAGAAACATTGTTTGACCATCGTTTGAGATCTTAGATTTCGGTCTGTTAGAAAAAAAACAGAAAAAAATTACTAATGACGTCTTATTTCTCTCCTCCCAGCTTGAAGATTACAGAGGAAGTGTGCAGCTTCTATGTAGTGTTTATGTCTACCTTAGTATTGTTTCCCTCTCAAACACCTGACAGTTTGCTTCATTAATGGCTCTAGATAATATCGAGTAATGGGGGGGAACCCGTGATTTTCTGTTGAAAAAACAAGCAGTGACTACACACGCGTGATGCTCCCCCAACTAGTAGATCGCGATCTTACTAGTTGGTTGTTCAGAACACTTTTAATGTGTTTAAAATAAATTTTAAAAAAGTATATTTAATGGAGCTTGATCGAAGGCAATCGATGGGTTGAAGAATTCTATAGTGTGAGCGAGTTAATTTATATAGATAATTCGTTAAAATTTAATAAATTTATTATATTGTATCCCTCTAATTTGAGCATAGCATGATAGAGCGCATGAACGAACCACGCTATAAAAGTAGGAGCACCGTAATTGGTTTTTAAAAATGAACCTTCGGGCATTTCTTTTTTCCTCGTCTCTTCGAATGATTAGGTGTCCCATTCGCTGGTTTTTCAGTGTAAAATTTTGTATGTTCATGTGTCAATTTGCCACGCCATCTCAATTATATCCTGCTGTCTCTAGCCGCGAGATAAGTGTGCATATGTGGCGGTTCCTCTACGTTTTGTAATGATGTCGGGCATGCATCTTCGAGCGATGTTCTCACGTTCTAACATTAAATAATGCCCAATATATTCACCGTTAGGTAATGCCCGACGGTACTACCTTTAAGTGTTACTTCTTCTGCAAATACCCGGGTTCTGACGTGTCAGAATTCGACAGAAATGAGGAATTTATACTAATTTAAAAAAAAATACCTCTACTGTTTGAAAAAAACAGGGAAAAACTAGTGACATGGCTGGCATCCATATTCAATAAGCCAGCGCTTTGCATAAGGATAACAAACGAAGCAGCTGATATAATTTATTATTAAGTAAGTCGTTTTAATTGATACAATAGGTTTAATTATATAAATGAAGTTAAAACAATAGTTCGTTGTTTTTGCGTTAATTAAGCTGGAAAATGATTTTCGCCCCTCTTTAATGTGACCATCTGCTGGATTATTTAATAAACTCTTTGTAAGTAATTAGTCGAAATTCATTTGAAATTTTGCCTTTCTTCTTCTTCTTCAATTGAATACCTTGTCTTTTCACGTCTATTCGTCGTTTTTTACACAGAATTAGTAGAATTTTCGCAGCAAATCGATTCATTTTGTATTACCTCTTACAGTATAATGACTACAGACTACTTTTTATAGGTTATAAAGCAGATATTAAGAGCAAGGAGTGATATCGCGTATAAACCAATTAATAGGCTATAAAATAAATCTTACATCAAATAAACTATGCACTATAACTTAACCTTTGCAAGAAACTCATTTGTATGGGTGTACACTTTCTAAAATATACCCACACCTATATCATTTTTTATACATACAAATTATTTTATTAGTTACAATCAGATTGTACGTAAGAAAAAAAAACACTCAAGTCATTTAGTTTAACTTATAAATTTTGTAACAGTCGAGAGAAAATGATAAATGAGTAACAATTTAGATGAATTAATTGAGACTAATTAGCAAAATTCTCTCTCTATTGTTACTGTAATAGCTACGGGGCAGTTTTGTATAGTATCTAGAGGTTTAAGAAACTAAATTAATACAAGAGTTTCGAGCGTAGTGACTAGCGTAACGTCTTAATATATAAACCAGAGACATTTCTCGAAGGAATTTAAGAAATTAGCTTAAAAAAAAAAGGTCATAAATGAGATGAGAAGAGAAAATGATCCCAAGCTTACGCCCCATTATGGGTGTGGATAGAAATACCAGAAGTGGGGTGTTCCGGGATAGAAATCTCCCTACGTTCTCTGTTACCTTGTTGTAACGGGTGGGAACCATGACAATTTGGGAAATTCCCTTGTCTCCTCCGCCCTTCCAATCTTATGGGTTGTCAACCTCTGTAAGATATCTTCTCTCACTCTAGATAATCTACAAACAATAGCAAAACTATTGTGGATATGTTTAATTCATGACCATCCTCGAATCAATCTGCAACACGATAAAAGAGCATTGTCTGTATTTTTAGTGACGTAAAAAAAACCAACCCCTTCTAGAATATCTGTAACCAATTAATGAACCATATTCTTGAGGTATTTAGATCTATGGTAAGGGGGTAGATCTGTATCTATACTAACTCGATACTAACTTTTACTCGATAAATACATTAAAGTAACTTTAACGACGACAGTTATAATTCATCTCGTATCTGGAATTCATAAATAAAAATAGCAAGACGAGTTAAAGATAAGAATATAAAAACTGGTGAAAGTCGAGGATGACAGAAGCTATGGAAACAAAACTTACGTTGACAGTATTGTTTAATTCATAAGTTGTCGCCATGTTTTTTTTTCCTCCTCCTGGTACTGCTAAAGAAAGAATACCCGTGGTATGAATATTAAATTTGCGGATGCGGATGCATTAGTAGTCAGGTGATGCTATACTGTTACATTTAAATTATTACTATTTTATCTTCAATACTTACAATAAACTGATTGCTACTAACAGATTTAGTGCTATAAAAGTAACAAAAACCCGTCTTCGAGACTTAATTTTGTGTTATAGAATTTAATTAATTAAATAATATCAAATTAATTTAATCTCCAGACAAATTATTTAAAAAATGATTTTTTTTCCTTCAAAAATACCCACCCAAAAAAGGCAAATATATTAAGTTTTTTTTATGTGTTTTGATAGAAATATAGAATATAATAGTCGATAAAATGTATTTTATACGCTTTATATGTATATTTTTGAAAGAAAACGAGGTTTTTTTCGTGTAAAAAGTCGTATTTTGAAGCTAAATAGCTAAATAAAAAATTCAAGGTTTGATACTGTTTAATTGCAAATGAATATTAATTTCTTTTTTGGTATTATTTACGATAAATTTATGGATAATGTTTAAATTATTTTTTTTTTAATCAGCAAAGAGTTTTTAGAAAATGATAAGAGAAAGACAAGGACATTAAAAGATAATGAATAAAGATGTGTTAAGGATTATAAACTATTATCATAAATTATATTTTTTAAGGCAAAATAAATTAATATAAAGTAAATATTATAAAATTATATAGTAATTTGAACAATTTATATAAAATAATATGTAAATTTTTACATGGAGAAGATGCTGAAGTACTTACTAAAGTGATGATGATGCTGTGTACTTCAGCATCTCGTCTCCAAACTAACCAAATAAATAAATAATTAATTAATTATCTTTAACATTTTAATAATAAGAAACATAAAAATTAATTTTTTTTATATTTAATATAG